>NC_079152.1:96070602-96375261 GCF_947563725.1 Argiope bruennichi | reverse complement strand
AAAAAATGATAAGGCAAAGCGAAAAGTCTGCAAAATTTGATGCAAATATTATACAGTGCAAGAAAAAATGATAAGGCAAAGCGAAAAGTCTGCAAAATTTGATGCAAATATTATGCAGTGCAAGAAAAAATGATTAGGCAAAGCGAAAACTCTTTTCTTCTTCTCGGCTATGCATTTGTGTTATTCAAATTTAAAATGGTGCAGTTAATTAATCCTATCAAAATAATGACAGCACTATACATATTTTTATTTTAAAATTATTATTATTATTTTTACTTTCCTAACACTGTAATCGTCAAAAAATTGGAACTCGAGATTTTGATGACTCTCCACGTTTCAGAACTGCTTTGAAATCACATTTTTGGTATTAAGTCAGTCTATGAATATGATGACTCAAAAATACTTTAAGTTCCACGGAAAAAAATTGATGTACGGACTTAAGACCAAATTTTTAGATTTTTGCCAAATTTTGAAAGAAATTCTTTCTCTGGAAGTCTGTCTGTCTGGCTATAAGTACAAGTGACTTCGATAACTACAAAATGCAAAGGAATATGTAGATAAAAATGCAATTCACCATTTAGCCTTTAAACTATAGATTTTCATCAAATTTTGAACCAGATCTTTCAAACAGTTGACTCACTGTAGGTCTATACTTTCGCGTACATGTAAACGTAATAATTGATAAACCATCAATGACTTAAATCAAAATTCGGTGTCTGATCTTGTGACGACAATTTTAGGTCTTGATCAGTCAGACAAAAGATATCCAAAATACATATTCTGTCGATAGATTTAGCACTAATTGTAGATTCTAACTAACAAGATTTATATTGTAGATTCTACTAACAAGATTTATATTGTAGATTCTACTAACAAGATTTATATTGTGTAACTATCCTTAATTAATGCCATGCAGGATATTTGTGTTCTTACCTAAGGTCAATGCTTTGTGGAAAGGATTAAAAAAATTATTGGATAATATGCGAAAAAGTTTCGGAGAAACCATTTCCGCTTTTTTTTAACACCAAAAGTTGGGAAAATTATAAGGAAAACCTCAGTTATCGGTTTATTCATTTTCTGCGGATTTTAGTCATCTTGTTGTGAACCTGCTTTATCAAATCATGCATACTGTCAGAGAGAAATTATATATTTTGTGAAAATAGAGAAATTGAAAACAATTAGCATTGATCGAGCAAAGTAGCGCCCTTAGTTTAAAGAATATGGTTCTTTGGAAATAACTAAAAGATTAAACAGACCTAAAATGTGAATATTTATTAAGAAATAATGGCCATTATGCAAAATTGAAGCGTACTGACTGTCCGTCTGCATTGACTTCCCGTTAAAAAGAACTATTGTTAATCGAGTAACTCGTAAAAGCTTTCTTCTTCACAAATTATGATATATTCAATGCTTCCATACACCAACCGAATTATACATAATACTGTATTAAAACGTCCACACATAAAATTAAACGCCAATTACCTCTAACTATGAGACAAGAAATAAAACGTCTGGAATTTGAAAAAAAAAAAATGTTGAGGGGGGGGGGAGAAAATGGCACAATGCTGTTTTTATAGATGAAATAAAATTAATATCTCGACTTACCAGACGGGTTAAGAGATTATTGGTATGATATCCGGCATTTATCACCCAGTTTCAAAAGGCGATTGTGTGGTAGGTATTAGGATTATTTTTGACAGTTTTACTGGTAATGGAACGGCATCAGTTGCTTATTTGAAAGCAAGCACTATTTGTAAAGACTACCGAAGCACCTTGCAGAAGATTTATTGCTGTTGCCGCCTCTGATAACATTTGGAAACTACATATTCTAGCAAGACAATGCATCCATATACGAGTCAAATTCTGTACAATTTGGGTTTAAAAAATAACATTTAATTTCTTAATTCTGTTAACACAAAATGCCGAATAACATTGTTACAATATCTTCACGATATCGGAGGATATTCATAATGTCGATGAACATTGTGGAAGTATCGTACAATAAAATAAAATGAATAATAATAAGTTTTTTGAATAAAATATTTTATGGCTTTAATATTTTTTTCCAGCATGATAAAACTGTTTATCTTGCACTCTGTTAAAATTTACATAAATTTCAAACATGTAATTAATTCTTAAATTATTGAAGTTTCTCGCTTGGCTGTATCATTTTTCCAGCACTTTTTTATAGTACAATTGAAGTAAATATTTTTTATGAAAAGAAATATGCATTTTGATCTTTCCAGAAGTACATAGTTTTGATTATTAAATATGGCTGGTGTTATATTTATCTGCAGGTCATATGTTTTGCATACGTATTGCTTTGATAAAATTTTGCTTAAAAATAAAATATTACAATTTCAATATTATTGAAATAGAAACTAATTGCTCATCTAATAGTTTCAATTGATTAATTTCTTTTACAAAAAAAAATGTACTGCTCACAGACTTTCTTAAATGAAGTTACTATTTACTTATTTAAAAAAGTTACAATCACTGAAAAAAAATGAAATTGACTATTATGAGGAAATAGAATTATTCAACTAAAGTTGTAATTCAGATGAAAATGGACAAATTAATTGTACTCATAACTGCAAGCAATTGAAATTATACTTTATTTGCAAAAATTGTGAATGCAGCTTTCAAGTTTTAGCGATCGGACTCATAAAACTCAGCATTCATTACTATATTAGATGTATGTGTATTGTTATAATTACTATAGCTACTTACTTGTAAGCAAATTTCTTTTGCTTTAATGATTTGACTCATAGCATTTATTGTCTATGCTTATTATTACGAAAATTATGTCTATTCACTTCTAAGCAGCAAGATTATTTTACTTGCATTGGCACTGAAATTACGCAGTACCATCCAAGTCTTCTGTATCTTGACTGACTCATGGACATGAGACTTCAACATCTGCCTTCAATTCTTTGAAATCACCTCGACTTTTCTTTATATTTTTATAGTTTCGAATCTTTATTTTGTTTTTGTTTTTTCTTTATATATATGCTCATTTTTTAAAAAGTTTGCATGATTTCGTTGCATGTACTAGATTTCACTAGAATCTTTTGGTTGTTTTTGGCTTGGCATTGCTATATTTTCTTTCTTTTATTTGAAATGTTCACGCAATGTTGCATTTTATTGCATACTAAAATCAGTTTCATTTCTGTTTGTTGTTCTGATATTAATTTCCGTTCCCTATTTTCCTTTTCCTTGTCCTTTGTTGCTTCTTACTTCACTCCTTAATCGGAAAATACTTTTAAATTAAGAACATATTATTTAATTAGAATACAAAAATAATTATTAATTTATTTTAAATGTTATTATTATCAAGTAAAAATTTAATTTTGGCAATAATTAAAATAAGATTAGTTTCTATTAATTTTTAATTTTATTATCTTTAAAAAATCCAAAGATAAATAAATAAATTTTTATATGTATAAAAAATGAATTCTTTAAAACTCTGTATAAAAAATTGAATTCTTTAAAGATTATTTTATTACTTACTTGGTTTTTCTTAAAAAATGACCCTGACCGAAAGACAGAAAACAATTCCTATTCCCTTTGTTTTAATTTGATGTGTTTTGTGCTCTTGTTCTCCTGCATCCTTTAGTGTGACTTGTTTTTTTATTTGAAGTTTTTTTTTTGTTTCTTTAGTTTGTTTACTTCTGTGTTTTGTGACTTATTTTCTTTCTGTGTTGCTTTTGCTGTAGGGTCTTGGCTTGGGTTGTCAGTCGGGTCTCAAGGGACGAAGGGACACCTCAATCGGTCTTCGTCCCATTCCTCAGTGTCCAACAAGAGTGCGGGTCGCCGCCAGGTCCTTGCGGAACCACACACACTCCTGTGCACTCTTCTATTTCTCTTCTTAGTGAAGATTCTACTTATGAAGGCACCAGCCAGCTGAATTTCACAGGATTGCATGCCTTCTTAAGGCTTTCATCTTTGAATGCACAAACTTCTGTACTCTTTACCACTTCAACACGAAATGTCATTTTTGTCCTAAAACAGACCAAAGTATTTTGTTTGGCATATGCGCAAACACCATTTGACGCGCCCTAAAGTATATTTCCAATATCCGTGATGTAGGGTTCTGGCACAAATATACTTCTCTAGGCCTTTTCCAAGCATTATTAGCACACTGTGGTTGCACATATTTCCTGAAGCAACAAGTTACCTCTTGGACTTTGTGACTTTCCTATAGAACAGACCAAAGCTTTATGATAGGATGTATATATACTTATCTCAAGAAGTGTAAAAAGTTACCAGTCAGGGAATTAATGCGATATGCTGTCTTATAAATGTCCTCCACTGGTATAAAATTGTAAATTATCAGTAAAATTAATCAGTATATGAATGTTGCTATATAATAATCTAAATTTTGATAGACAAAATTTGTTTTATTTAATTTTCACATTAACAAAAGATCGTATGAAACCATGTGCATTAAAATACATGTGTAAATGAAAATTGCTTTAAATATTTTGCTTATTATGAAAAAATTGTAAAAATAAATAGAAGCTACTTTAGATTATAATATTTTACTAAAGTCCCTGAACTAGAAGTAATTGGGTTAGAAAATTCATATAGGTGGAATCACATACATAATGTCTAAGAAAATTTCTTACATCATGTACCTATATTTTTCCATGATGGTGACAGTAAAAACACATATTTTTGATACAAAAAATATCCATTAGAAAAGCATTGTAGGCAGATTCTTATTCTGCATATCTTATAGAATTTTGTTAGTTTCACAATCTCTTAGAATGAAAATTTTAGGTTATGTTTAATAGAATAAAAAGTCCCACATAATAACTTGTAAAAATTGAAAAATTAAATTATTGTTATATTTTTAATAAGGTTTTAAAAATGAGAATTGATTCAAATTTTGTATAAATGTTTTATTTAATTTAAGATATTAATAAGAATTTTCTGATCATATGGGTACATTTATCAGACAATTTTCTTTTCTGAGGAATATTGATTTTTTTTATGAAATTTAATTTCTTTAATATGAAGCTTTTTTATCATTTTATTAAGAACATTCATTCATACTTTTAATTTCGATATTCGAATTACTGTTTTATTATTCTTTCTTTCTTTTGTATGTCCATAGATAGCCTCATTTTTTCCTTTTTAATTCTGAATATATTGTCCCATTGAATTTTATAGTTTAATATATCATTTCGTTTGTACATATGGTTGTAAATGATTTTAAAAATATTTATCTTTTATCAGACTTCTGGGTTTATGTTATAGTTTTGTTAATAATAGATTTCTAGTTTAAATATGAATCCTCAGGTAACAAATCAGAGTTTTAACTATAGTTATTTTATATTAAAATGATTACAATATCGATTATTCATTGCACTTTTTATATATAGTCACACATTTTATTTTATTATTGTTTTTTCTTCATTGTATACTATGTGTTCATTGATTCCGTTCTAAGGACAAATTATTTGTTATGATTCTCATATATCGTCAATATTCTATTGCAGTAAATATTTATTTTTACTCATCTTTCGTATCGAATAAAAACTGAATAAAGTTGAATTGATATTTTTTATATCTTTAAGAGTTATTTTTTAGTATTTTTATTACTTTGTTGAAATCTTAATATAAACAAAGCTAAAACAAACAAAAAAAAAATGTATTGATTAAAAATATTCTCGACTTTTGGTTTTTTTTTTTTAAATTGAGCACTTTTATTTTAAACTTTTTGATATGCCTGTTCTTTTAAAGTTAAATCAGGATTAAAATCCTTTCATGTATAATATTTTTAACGTAAAAAGTACTTTTGTATAAAAATTATAATATACAAAGTCTTTTTATGTATGAAATATTTATCGTCTTTTATCATCTGATTTTAATTAAAATTAGAGTATCAATTTTTAAAAAAAACTATTAATAGTTACGTTTCTCCGCTGGTTATCCATAATTGTTACATTAGTACTGCAGATTTGTTCACAAATGCTGAAGTATAAGAAAGATTTTCTGCGTTAACTTAAGCTTGATTTTAAGCATAATTAAATGACCACTTTAAGACCAGTCAACTTATTGTCGAAAGCCGTCTTAAAATAGGAGAAACATTTTAAAAAATGATAATAGAGTGAAAAAGGCGAAAATTTTGTTAATTTTTAACTAATTGAATATTTAATAAGTTAACAGTACTCTTTCTTATGTCTTATTTAATAAGTATGCAACATTTTATTGAATTTGTGACACTTGTTTTCTATTGAGATACATACTTTACTTTACTTTTCTTTTTTTTCAATAGGGATACATTCTTTACTTTACTTTTTCAATAGAGATACATACTTTACTTTTCAACTTATAAGAAAACAATGACCTTAATTTATATTAAGATAGCAAGAACTTGTGGTGAAAGCTTATCAGCCAGTTAACAGCTGCACTGCACGGGCAGTTGCTTTTGTATTGTGGTCATGTTACTCGGCTGCGAACCACATGGTCCCAGGTTCTATTCTCGCCTATACCAATTCGCTACATTGGTGATTTAAACACGAAACCTTCTGATTACCAATTCGCTACAAACTTAATGCACTTCTATAGGTATGTTTGACCACAAGCTTAACTGCATTTTCTATCATTGTGCAGTGTTTTATTAAGTTATAGCCATATTTCGCTGAAAGAAAGCGATTTTACGAAAAAGAAGAAGGTTTAAAACACTATAATCAGAGCCGGATTTTAGAACTTCCAATCTCTACTTCCAAAACCTAATTTTATTGATCTTAGTTTATCTCCTATAAAAGCAATTTTAACTATTAAATATTACGAGAAGCTTAAATTACTAAATTTTTTTTATTGCAAGTCATCTTCTGGAGAGCTGATTTCAGTGCATCATATATAAATATAATTTAAATTTATAAGTAATTTTTAATAAAACAGTAAAATAAATATAAAACTTTTTTCTGCACAATTTAAATACGCTATTGCAAAGTTTGCCAAAACTGTTAAATTATGGACAGTAATTATCGACAATAAAAGATTAAAGAGGGACCATACTTTAGACAAATTTGTAGACATAAAAAAGTGTCATAAGAGAAATTAAAATTGATTTTAATTTAAATCAGTTTGAGTACACAGTTCTTATAAATGAAATGAAATTACAAAATTCGGTTGTCCTAAAAACCATTTATTTAAAATTTCTTGGCAGCCCCTGGATAAATTTCTATTTTGCAATATGATTCTGGTTATAACATCAAAAAAAGCTACTCGTGGTCCTCCGATTTTTGAACCAGATGTGAGTTTTTTTTTATTGTACAATATCTGGATCAGATTTTAAACTTAAAATCATGCATGCAATTTCTTTTAATTCTGCTAATGAAATTCATTTGATTCCGGAGTTTCTTTTCATTCCGTTAACAAATTTAATGAAACTAAAATATTTCTAACTTAACAATTCAAGACAGCTTAAGTTACAACTGTTAGATTTTGAGTGGCATGGCAGAACCAAATACTCGCCTAATTCTGAAGTTAAAATGAAAAATTTTTTGGTCTTTGAAATTTGATGGAATTTTTTTTAAAAAACATGAATAGAATTCGTTACATATATAAATAATTAAATGTGTAATGATTTCTAATAATCTGATAACAGTGATTAACTTAGTCATTCATTTGAACATTGCTTTTATAATGGATACTTTAAATACAGAAAGCTGAAAGTACCCAAGAGTAACTTTACTTAAATTGGGTAGTTTGCTATTAAAAGAAGAAAAACTTCCAAATTTTCTCATGATTGAATGGAACTTAATTGAATATCAACAGATGTCCAAATGATAACTGGCCTGTTGCAAAATGTACCAATTGGCGAATTTTTATATCAATTTTTGTAATCATTCAAAAAAAGAACATTCAAATTCAGCTGATTCCACGCAAAAATGTCTCTTGTTGTTATATGAAAGATCTATGAGCTAATCTAGTGGTGTTGCTAGCTAATTCTCAAGCAGTATCTGATTGTCTTCAAAGGCGGTCCGAAACTACAGATATCTTACGCTTGATTGCAAGTTTGAATATTAAAAAAAAAAAAAATCAATTTACTCGATGAGATAGCACTTTAAACCTCCTTATTTGTGGTGTTCTCAGTTAAAGACATTATTCTTGTATATCTTTATCCCAGACACCTTTTATTATTAAATACGAATAGATTTTTATATCGACCTAAAAAGTGGCTAGAGACGAAGTTCAACAATATCAATATTTCATTTTTTACCAAAGCCTGTTTAGAAATTTTATAAAGAAAATTATGCACTTAATCTTTCATCTCTTCATTCGTATATACCAGTGTGATATTTTTTGTGAACAATTAAATTTAACTTACAGTTTTTATTACAATATTATTCCATACAAAGATGCATTTATAGCGAAATTTCTTTTAAAAAATTAACTGACATAATGCTTAAGCTACTTGAAAAAATACTTGAGCGAGTTACTAAAGCAATAACTACTCACTCAAAAGTTGAATAATAAATTCATATTTTGAAAATAATAATTTGGAGACATTCTTTTACAAGGGTTTACAAAAATTTAATCGGTCCTTTAAATGCATACATTTTTTTATAATTATTTGATTAATTAGGTAACTTTTTCTGAAAATCCTTTGAAATTGAAAATTTATAGGAATTAATTAACCAGGAGGTAAAGTTGTGAATTATTAATATGAATATTTCATTATCTTTCAGTTGTTTCATTTACGTTATATTTTATAAAATATTAAAAGCTATAAATGATGCGAAATTTTAATTGAAAAGCCAAATGTTTTGTTAGTTATTAATGTAAAAATGATTTGAATTAATAAAATACTAAAATTGGAAACAAAAAAAAATGGAATGATTGAATCAAATTTTAGAAAAACCTTCTTAATGAACTGTCTTTTATTTTAAAACTTTAGAGAGACAAAAAAAAACTGTTATTGTTTAATTTTAATTGAATCAATATAATGCTCGTTCGATAAAGTTTAAGAATAAAGTTTGGAGTTAAAGACTTGACGTGTATCAAATAATCTCGAATGACTGCATTCATATGGATAAGCATACTAACTTATACACAAACGAATCATCTTCTTCACGACCCGTTAATGTATCGTAGCTCATTTAGTAATCTGAATGACAGAGTCACTACGGCATCAACTACATAGAGCATTATGATGAACATAATATAGCTCTTCTGAGGCTGATACTCTTTGGTTTAACCAACCCACCTCATTTGAAAGGTGTGACCCGCCATCGAAGTGGTGGAAACCTCAACGCCACATCATTATTAACTTTAGGTGAATTTAATGGTCTACAGAAAACGTTTTTAATAAATTTAGTAATATTTTAACATGAATTTGAGTGAAAAATCATTTTAAAAGTTAAAAATTGTATTTTAAATTCTATATATTAAATTCATAATCATGATTTCAATATTTTCTATTAAATATTATTAAAATAGTTCTCGTATGAATTTGAGACCAAGAATCAAACAATATGTTTGAAAAGTTTGGTAGCATTTGTTGAAAGTCTTACTTCTTAAAATGCTAGTTAGTTGATTTAAAAATGAAGATTTCAATTAACATAACAAAGAGCGAAATACTGCTTTGCATTATTCAATGAGTGTCACTTCAAAAGACCATATATATATATATATATATATCATCCTACATTAATTGAAAGAAAGATATATAGATTATTGAAAAATCATATGTGAACTGATGTTTCTAAGAAGAGAGAGAAAAAAGAGTCGTTTTATATGAATTTTTATATGAAATTAATCTTGGATTCAGTACAATAATCCTGAATGACTGAAGGGTTATGTGTGTCTGAGTGAAATAGATCTATTAATTCCGTACAGAATGTATGTAGCAATAAGGTTAATCTATATATCAAGTAATTTCAAAAGTTCTGTTAAGAAATTGCTCCAAATGCTTAAAAACATCTGTTGTTAAGTGCAATCAACAATCATTCAGTTGCAAGAAAATATTAAATCAATCGAAACAGAGAATCAAAAATTCTAGTTATATCAGAAGATTCCACAAGCTTGAATTTTTAAAATGTAAGTGTTTGCTCATATGGAGTAATCCAAAAGGCCACCCCTCCCGTCTCTTCGAGAGCATACGATAATGCTCATATGTAGTAAAACAAATCAAGGAATTTCATGAAGCCTTTTGTTGGAATGTGTTGTCACACTATACATATTTTTCAGATGCGATCTTTTAGATAAAAATTTTTCCCATGGTAATCTATAACTATTCGCTATATTATTAAGAGAGTTATTACCATTTTATTTAAGAGAGACCTTTTCAATCCTTATATGAAGGGAAAAAATAACTTCACGAATGTATTGCTTCAAATAGCCACATCACCTCTAGAGATCAGACTACGGCTAGAATAGACTCCTTATATATATTTTCTCTTTATTTGTAATTTGGTGTTTAATGTAGATACATTACTTAAATTGTAAAAATAATATTAGCTATCGATATAGTTTAATTTTAAAGAAATATTTTTTAATTGCCCTTTTGTTATCAGACTTAATTTGTAATAACTATTCATCGCAAATTAAGATAGTTAATCTGTTCAATTTAATGATATAAAAAGGAGGTTATGTTTTTTTTAAAAATTATACTCGTAGAAGGTAGGATAATTAGGAAAAAAGAGTAATAATTGAGAACGATGGCCGCTTTGTTATCCACTGACCACTAATTGAGTGTTGATGAAACTTATCTAATAGCGAAGCGTATGCCTTCTGTTAAGAGACATCAGTATAATATATATTTATTTTCTTAACGATACATCTATGTTACAAGTAAGTAATAGAATAACAACAATAACAAAGGTGATGTCACTCAAGCTAAAATTTCTTGTGCTATAATGTTTGCTTGTAGCAACATCCTCCCCATCGTGGTCAACTTCCAGAATGGAATTGAATTGGATGGGTAATATCTTTTCCTTCGACATGCTGGATGCAGCAACGGATTTTTCCGTTATGACCGTGTATTAATTTGACCAAGAGGCCTTTTTTCCACATATGTCGTGGTCGCAGATCTTCTTATAGTAGGACCAAGTCTCTTGAGCACACTCGTGGTGATTGCTTGACATTTCGTACCTGATGATATAAATGTAATTCCAACAGATATTCTTTAGACCATCTTTTCCAAAACATATCCAATAAGTCTGGCTATTGGCAGTAAATATTTGTGAGTTTGATAATCTTACGCTCAGGCTCGGATGGGACAGTGGTCAGCTTTTGATCAGTTAGGAAATGAGCTGAAGTTAAACCTTCCTCTGTATCATTCTCACCATGCTCATCAATCAAAGTCTACTGTTGAGTGGGGTTCTAATCTCACCAATACCGTTGTTAAGGCTCCCTCATCTAGTAATGCATGACCAAGTGATTTTTGAAAGCACCGTTTGGTTAGACCTATTAGTCGTACTTACCATCCCCCCCCCCATCAAGCTGCTCGTGGTGCAATTAATTTTATTTTACACCAATGGGAGCATAGAATTGCTGAACTATAAGAAACTTCCATGTTTGCAGCATGAAAGATGGTGACGTTGTCAGTGTACATGGTGTGTCGAAGTCTCCTATTGACAAATCTTTGTAAGGCTAAAATAAACTTGTCTGCTGAAAAGTTGGAAGCAAGTTCATTATGCTAGTTATAGTAGTGGAACATTACATTTATAAGCTGTATTTGAAAATTTCGAAATCCTAATAAAGGCAGTCTAAGGTACTCTGAAAGAAAAATAATATTTTTCTACTCTTATTTCAGTGTTATTTTTGAACGTTTATTTACTTCATTTGACAATGTGTTAAAAAAAGAAGTGAAACCAAAACTTTCTTAAGTGTTTAATCCCTAAACCATTCTTTATATTTATTTATTTATTGCAAGGTAAGTTGCAAAGTTATATATTTTATTGACTCTATAGGATATAACGGTTAAAAGTAAGATTCAATCATCAAATTTGAACATTTCTCCTTAAATTCGTATTCTCAGTTATCCCTAATAATTCTCATTGTAGGAAAAAAACTAGAAACAGGTTTTTATATCAATAAAAAACCAGTATTTTTCATGCATTTTGAGTAATTTATTATGTGATAGAAAATGATATTAAATCTAAAATCATGACAGCTTCCCGCCATTAATTTCATTATTTTATATCAGTTTAATAATTTATATTTTTAAATATCCGATCATGTGTATCTCTCTCAAGGATGAAAGTCAGTTATTGATGCTGATTTAATGCTGTTTAATGTCAAATATGGAAGGAAATATCGAAGAAAAGAAAATAGATGCTTGGGGAGAAATCTGAATATTATAATTTTGATTAATTTCAATAAGAAATGGAAGGTGTGGAGATGAAGGAAATATCTTGTCTGGAATCATCCAGATAATTGTTTTTTCAATAAATATATATATTTTGATTGATTACGTTGAAAGCACCAGAATTAAGGCATGTTTTCTTAACTCTATGTGAAATAGATGATGTTGAGTAGATCACAGACCGGTGACCAGCTTGCGGAACATTAATTTGATTAATTCAAAAGAATTTTTAATTTTATTTTAAATTTACGTAGATTCTTTCAAGTAGCGTAATAGACCAGGAAAAATGAATATGAAATTGAATATTCTATTTGAAGTGGTAGCTCTACTTCTAACAAAATTGAAGTTCTGCTCCTAACTCATTTTAACCCTTTCTAAGGCCGTGGGACGTATGCTTCCCACCAAATTTATCAATATTTGTATGAAATTATGTAGGTTGGTATCAGTTCTGACAAATTTTTTTAGAAAGACAGAAACTTAGATGATTCAGCTCTTTATCTCACACAAAATGATGTGCCTTGATTTGTTATTTAATTATTAATTAACAAAATTAATTAATTAATCAAATTAAATTTACCTAATAAGCTAAATGAATCTCTTTTCTTATTCTAATTTCAAGCCTAAAAATATTTTAACATAATATGATTAGAAAAAAATGACCCTTTAAAGGGTTAAAGTGCGTTTCTATGTCTTAGATATTCCCTTCTCGTATCTCACAAGATTCAGTCACTTGTGTTATTGTAAAGATCCATTCCTTGATGAAATCGGGTATAAATAATTAGAAATTGCTCGAAATAGAAGATATTTATTTCGAAATTTTATTTATAATATTCCACAAAATAGTAAAAAATATAAGAACATATTTTTGTTGAAAAACAGTACTTTGGGATATTTGGGTGCTATCAGTAAAATAAATTCTATAGTAAATAAGCCATATTTTATTATTACTTCAAATCAGTTCGCTACTATAATCCGAAGCCCAATCATTTGTCCTCAATTATCCCACAGTCTCTGGGGTAATTGGTTACAAATTCGTATATTTTTGAGGCTTTCTGCGATTGAAGTTGATTAACTAATAAATGAATTTGAAGAAAAAATGGTGTAATTAAAGGTGCCCTTAAAACATGATTATTTACTCACATAAGTTATGTTTATATTTTCCATCTCATAGCGAAGAAGATGACGATACAAAATTCTTTCCCGGTTACCCTTACTGACTCTATTTGGGTTTTCACTTTATTTATTCACTAATGTTCAGTTTTTGTTATCAGATTTTTCAATAGTAAAAAAAATTACATGGATATTTGTGAAATTTAACGCTAAAACGCAAATTAATCAGATGTTTTACAAAATCATTAAAATATCATGCAAAATTTATTTAGCCATAAATTTTATGCATGATATTTTTAACATCTTGTCATATATTTTTTTTAAGAATGGCAAACTCAGAAAAAATAATTAATATTATTATTGCATAAAATGGCTATTTATTTTATAAGTGCGCATCGTTAAATCCATTATATTCGTTAAATTTGCACATTTTAAATTTTAATTGTTTTTGGCGGGTGTGATTTAGTCTAAAATTTATTTTGATACTGTTTATTCGGATTTGAAATTGAATAAACAGACTACTTTATACAGAAAATAATAACCGGCAAGATAAATGTGAGAAAAACAATTTTTATATTGAACCCCATAAATTACTTATTCTTTTGCTTAATTATTTAGTAATATTTATTCTTACTTTCTTTTTCATACTGAGATGCTAATTTACCAATACAATTTTACCCATTTTCAGAATTAAAAAAAAATTTCTTTCATTTCTGCAATTGGTGCTTTATAATTTTCAACATTTTTTACATAATTAATTCATCGTGGGACATATTTAAGGATTTTCAAATCTGTAGACAACAAGTGCCACTTCCTGTTTTATGCAAAGAAACTCTTAATTATATTACCATTTTATTCTTTGTTATAAAAATCGATAAAATTAAGAAATTAATTATTTTTAAAGAAAGCAGTTCGTTCTTAAGAATTTATTTTGTTTTAAATCTTTTGTAACATTGTATTTTTTAAATAAGCTTTAAATTTTATTTATATAGGTTTGAAGTTTAAGACCAAAAATTAATTTTGAAAGAATATAATAGCATAATTAAGAATATTTCTTTTATCTTGTATGAAAGTTAACAATATTCTATAATGAAGCGAATCAATTGTATCGTAATTAAACTTTTATTTGATCAAGATAGTGTTTCATATATTTTCTTCTGGAACTCTTTGAGGTTATTATTTTGAAAAAATTTTTTGGGAGTAAAATTAGAACATTTAAGAAGTCTAAGAACATTGTAGATTATTTATTTCAAAATGTTTACCATATTATCAAGTGGTGTTAAATGAGCTTAAAATATTCAAAATTAAATAAATTTGTCAAAAGTATCTAATCCTTGTTTCGGGATATGCAATTTCGGAAAAGAAATTTTAAAATTGCAAAACTTAATGATATAGAATTAATATTTTAAGGAATTATTGTATTTACCTTTGAGAACGAAACTCTTTCTGGTAGAATTTCATAAAGAACTGTGGCGCACATTTTCTGAAATATAAATTTAAAAATTTTTTTGAAGAAATTAAATCCAATAAGAAAGTTTATATAATATAATCAAAATCTATCAAAAAGAAAATTTGTTTCAGTTTTTCATATATATTTTCTAAATCTTTCAGTATCTTGAAAATAGATTTTAAGTAACTGCATCATGTATTATATATGTGAATACATACACTATAGTAACATATATGTTATTCACAATAAAGTTAATCTGAAATATAAGAATTTGTTTGCTGTTATTCAATTATTTATTTCAGATTTTCTCTGCGATTTTCCAAATTTATTTCAAAATAGTAAACTAAATTAATTTGAGATAAAATCAATGAAACCAATCCCTCAGCATCATAGGAAATTTGAATTTCTTTTCAGATTCATATAAGCACAAAATACTGAACAACATTGTTACGATATCTTCCCAACATTGGTCAGCATTCAAAACATCGGAGAACATCGTAGTAATATCGTACGATATCTTGTACTAATAGGGATGACAATAAAAATTTTCATGATAACAATTCAATATTCTTATATAATTTTACATATAATTTTTTTGTCAATTTTGCCTTTGATCATGTTCACTCTATTTATTACTCTACTCAATTTTGCAGAATGTCCCAAAGGCCAATTCTTCTACCAAGGCATGTGTGTTCTTCAGTGCCCATCAGGTTATTATGGCAGTGCTGTTGGAAATTACCGAAGTACCCAAGAACTCACTACTTCCGCCTGTCTACCTTGTCATTACAGTTGCATCGAATGTCACGGACCTAATGATTACCAGTGTGTTCTATGTCACGAAGATGCACTTCTTGTCGATGGCTATTGTGAACCCAAGGCAATGGTGGATGAAGTCCGCTCCTTCGCAGCATGGAATGATGTCGTGGTTGGCGTCTTCACTGCTCTTTGTTTTGTCACCATCGCTCTCACAATTTATGTTGTCGTTGCTCTTTGGCCACCGCCTTGCGTGAGGAGCAACAAGACTGGAGAATACGTATGCGTGGAGCAAGGTCCATCGCCAAATCAAACCGATTCCTCTGCGTCGTTCTTGTCGAAACCATCGCCAAATAACGCGACGAATAATGTGATACCATATTACGATAGCGACGAAGAGCTTTAAGATTTTGTTCGAGTGCTCCTCTCCATGGGTCTTATTTATTGATGCCAAGAGGAATGCCAGTGTCTCACCAACTTTCCAGAAACATTGATGGGTAGTTGGAATGATATGGAAGGTTCTTTGCCATTTTAGTTAAGCTAGCTGTTGTTAAGCAACTTAATGTAAATAAGAGAAGTTTATGTGATTCATATTGTATCACTGTTGCGGTATAACTGCCATATTTCCACCAACACGGACCCCTTTTTTTATAATGTTTTGAATTTGTTAGCTTAAAGTTATACTTAGCCATTTGTCTGTATTAAGGACACCAGGGAGCCTTATTGCTGAATTATAAAATACAGTTACACATTATGCTTCAAAATGATGCTTTTCATTGGCTTAAAACCTTGATATTTGTTGTAATCTGTATTATAATTGTCTGTAGACTTAGTTGAGTTTAATAATAGTGAAATATTTCTTTTCTTTTTTTTTTACAATAGTATTGATCGCTACTATCTGATTGATTTTGGTATCGCTGTCTCAAGAAAATAATACCCTTTCGAAATAGATTGTTGTTTCTGAAGACGCTATCTATAATTAAAAAAACCCCCTATTCTCCTCTTCTTTATATAAAAACGTGTTCTGATCCATACTCTTTTATTTCATAAATATGGTGCTAATATTACATAATATAAATAGAATACGTATTAATAAGAGGTTAAACTAAATTCTACTTAGTTGCTGTAACTTGTAACTGAATCAGTTGCAACCAGTTCCATTCTTCCAAAACAATTTGAAAAAAAAAGAAGAATTTGACTATAATTTATGTCAAATTTCTTTTTACTATCTTTTCAGGTCTTATTTTATACCCACATTTTCTTCGTTATTCTTCATTTCTTTATACGTATAGAATATACAAAAATGAAATGAGTTGTTAGAAATAAGTATGAGTTATTCAAAGCATTGATGATACAGAATACGAGCACTTGCAGCTACATTCACATTGTTGACATATTTATAGGCAGTTCCTAAGTTTCACGTTTATAGCTATTTTTTTGTTGGTGGTATTTGTTAAAAGTATAATTTAAGCTTTTTCTCAACGTTGAGTACATGTTATGCTTTAAAATGGTCATACATTTTGAAAGCAGTTATATTTTTTTGTTTTCTTTTGTTAAGTTAAAACCAGAAGACCTACCGAATATAGAGTTTTTACATTCATAATAGACTTACTGTCTATTTATGCGATAGAAAATGATAATTTTTTTTTTAATCATTTTCCCTACTTTTGAAGGCTTTACGGCGAAAATGGAAGGAAGCATACATTTTTTTTCAAAAAGCTTACACTATTTACTTCAGTATGTATGTATCACGGTTATGGATTTCTGATATTAGCTTACTCAAACTTTTCTGGATGTCTGCAATGCCATCTGTTAGCGGAAAACTCAATGAAAATTTTGGTTTGCTCAGGTTTTTATTTTAAATTAATAATAAATGTGTTTGATAAATCTGCTGCTTTCTGGGACATGTTCTTGAGGTTAAATATTGCAAATTCCGAGAAATAACTCTCATTTAACAATGCTTATTTTCTTCTTCCTTCAGTTAATTGATTTTTTTAAATGCGTAAATAAAAAAAAAAACACGATGGGGAGATAAGAGATAGAATGATATTCTTTTATGTGGTGATGAGAAACTATACATCATATCATATTCATACACTTATATATTTGTAAGTATTCTACAAACTAAATATTTCATAACTAAAAATATTACTATTTTCAGCTCCTAAAGCTTAGAAAAAATATTAATAAAATTTTAAAATTATTTGGAATTCAGTATATTAAGCCGAATTCGTTACATTTATAAAGAATATTCTCTGTAAACAAGAAATTATTTTTAGTCACTCGTCAAAAATTAAATACATTTCTTTAACGAAACTAAAATGTCTAAAAGTTGTACTTTTATTGGAATAATTTTCCTACCATTCCGTATCTCTACTTATTTAAAATAGAGTATTGAGTCCATGAAACTTATTAGTTTAGTTTCTTATGAATTCGGTGACATTCCTAGCATAATTTGATATAATACCGATGCAGCTTATTAAATAAGTAGTCATATCTACTTGAATACATTCACAACTAAAAGTAAAATAAAGTAAAGTAAATACAATTAAAATCGGAACTAGCATGATTGGTGGCAGTGGAGACAATTCATATGACAATTAATTGTATTTGCCAACTCACATCTTATTTGTTTTATTTGTGCTGTCATAACATTTTCTATCTTTTGTTCTAAGATGTGAAATGGACTCCAACAATAAATTAGTAAAATACATTTGGCGATTGTCACACGAACATGAATTGCTTTCCTTCACTAAGCAATTATTAATTATTTCCAGTAAATATTATAAATTTAAACTTTTTATAGTTTAGACAATACCCAGCCTTTCAAGAAGACAATACTTTTGTCTTTTAATGGAAATTACAATTGAAGATAACAAAAAAATATTTTAATTGAAAGTTAATATTTTATTCATTAAATGGAATGAAAACGCAGTTATATCTTATCATTAAAAACATATCTGGAAAAACGTATCAATATTAGATCTTGTTGTGATGAATAATATATAATTATATTTTACACTTATATTATTGATATTTCCTTCGATACACAACTACATCTTAACTGTTACGAGTTGATGGATTGTACGTAAGAATTGCGTGATATCAGACAAGTCTATTTTAATACTTCAGGTGAGGGAATGGCGTGCTAAATTTGGCAGCTCTTCTTTTCTTCATAGCATTCAATGTAAGATATATCAATTATTAGAAGTAGAAAAAAAAAGAAAAATAATAATAGTATGCTGAGTTCAAATAATTGTTTTTATCATAATTCTATTTTTTTTTTTTTTGGCGACTCGCATTTTACTTCACACTTTTCTCCCTCTTGGCAAATGCACTCGTCTGCCTAAAGTCGAAGGTCAGCCACCAATTTTTCAGCGTCATGATATATATAACAATTTATGCTCCTTCATATACCTATGAATATGTAATGCAATCTTTCTTGTATTTTTTGTTGAACTTACAGATACTGTAATTATTATGCTATTATACATTTTTTTGATGTAATTTGGTGTAAATACTTCATTATCATGTAATTTGCACTAATTTTTGATTTGAGCGTCAAAAGCTCATTGTTGGAAATCATTTAAAAAGAATCAGTATTTGATATTTTGTAATATTATTTACTAAATGTGTTCTCATCACAAATAAATCTGTTTTCTATGGCAATGTTTGAAAGTTATTCAACAAACAAAAGTAATGATGTTCATTATATGTATGTTATGACTTAATGTTTAAGAATAAAACAATATAAACAAAAATAACTGTAGAATCTAGAGTAGTCCTTTATTCCTAACTATCCGCCTTTGGTGATCAGCTGGTGCGTCTGGAATACTGGTTGGGTTTGTTTTTGATTAAATGTTTCATTCATCTAAAATTTATTTTTCAGTTTATTTTAGTATCCTTATATTTGTTTAGCTTTTAGTGTACATGAACTCTGGAGTGGAATCAAATCTCATATTAAAATCGCATGAAAAAAATATGATTGCATTATCTAACATCTAGCTTCTTGTTGTCTTGCATGGTATTGTAAATTCGTATTCTTATTCTTCGCGCGATATTAAGTTAAACATCAAATTCATATAGTGAAGCTTAAATGTATTATGTTACTACATCCTTCAGATGTTTCATATAATGTGCTGATAAAAAATTAAATTAAACAAGTAAATTATTCGGGATACCGAGTTTATTTCATAAAATCTGAAATTTTATCGAAAATTATTTCACACACACACAAAAAAGAATGATATGCAATCAGAAAGCTAAAACGAATTAAAATTCATAAAGAAATAAAAATATGGGCATAATTGTAATTTTTGAGGTTTTTTTTTAAATACAAAAAATGTCATTTAAATATTTGATAAAACAATAAATGTCATTGTGTTGAGAATATTGCAGCAAATTACGCATAAAACATTTTTAAAAAAGTAGCCGGAATCAAGGAAAAATTTACGAGAGTTAAATTAACATCTTTACAAGATAAACATTTTACAACAAACAACAATTTTAAACATTTTTTTTTCGTGCCAAAATATTATGACAAAAAAAAAAAAAAATGGTGCAAAAATTATTTTTTTGGTGCCATAATATTTTTGCAAGTTATCTCTTAATCACCAAATATGTATAATATGAACCAAAGAAATGATCAATAATATATAGTGACAAAAAAGTGATTTGTGTTAAACAACTGGGCATACTGGGATGATTTGCGCAAAATTCATTGTGGTGTTTTTATTTTTTAACGTAGGCTAAGTAATGCATCGGTGATGATTTGTATTGCATTTTTATGTATGAACTTTATCTATATCTCTATTCTTACATAGGTATCTCTGAACTTTACCGATATCCATTTAACATATTATTACCTTGAAATCTTGGAAAATTACCTATTATCGTTTGCCAAACTTCTTGGTGTCCCTCAGTTTTGAATTTCAGCAAAACATGTGTTTAAATTCACATTCCAAACATCAGCAAAATATTGTGTAATTTGCAAAATATATTAGTAGCTAGCATCTAGTTCTGATCTTAATCCAACCGAAAATCTTCAGGCTATGACGTGTCATAAAGTGTATGGCAAAAATAAGTTTCATTTTTCTATAAACACAATCTTCTATAATCTACACTCTTCCGAAGAGATCCATCGAGAATGTAGGAAATCCAACGAAAACCAAGCAAAATTTAATTTATTCGATTAAAACTCATATTAAATTAATTTTAACAAAAATGAAAAAAAATAATAATTTAGCTTGTACATATTTTGTTTAATTTTACTTCAATTAAATTTTTATGTAAACATTTCAGATAGCTTTCATTATTATTTTTACCACAGAAATAACTATAATAGGCACTTAGTGTATTTTTTGTTGTAATGAATGTATTATGTATATCCTGAAGGAACTGAGAAGAACTGATTAAATATTTTTTGAACGTTATGGTTCAATATTTTAAATTCTCTGTCGCATTTTGCTGAAATGAACTACCAAATTAACGTAAGTACGACTAAACAGACCAGCAACCATTTGATGAATTTGATTTAAAATTTCATTCGGACATAGAATTAATAGTAAAACTAATGCGGAATTTTATACGTTTATCTTATTGCAATTAAGACATATCCTTTTCAAGTACGGATTGATAGCTAGACTCTCCGTAGACAGATTTCCAAAACTTTATAGGATCTACAATTTTTATATAAAACCTCCCACGAAATTGTATTTTGTCACGTCGAATTTTTAAAACTGACAGACATTATTCTAAATTTGCTTTTTAAGATTCGGTTTTAAAGCATATTGTAGCTCATTGTTATGAGCGAGGATAGAACATGGGACCTTGTGGTTCGCAGCCAAGTAACAAGACAAAAGCAATTGCCCGTGTTTCGTAGCTGTTAACTGGCTTATAAGCTTTTCACAACAATATAGATTTATAAAAATTCGTAAGTCGACTTTTTGCCGATTGCAATCTTTGTTTAGTTCATATACTAGAAAATAAAATTCTGCAGCAAACGACTATTATCAGCATCTTAGGAAATATTTTTTCACAAAATTCTCATCGAAATTTCTATATAAAGAAGTAATTAACGTACCTGTTAAATGAGATAAACGTATTCAGCTTAAAAATTTCACTCCATCATATTTAATACATTACTTCATAAAGCAGAATGATGTATGATTATTCCGGCTGATGCTTTCTAAATAAAATAAATCGCAATAAAACCGATTTCTTTTATAAACTCAGCTCTTTCTTTTTTATTTAAATGGAAGATTTGGTTTATATACAAATGACTGTTTTTTTTCCTAGACTGCACTACATGTGCTTATATGTAAACATGCATTGTGACATAATCTTGTTCTGCTTTGCAATGTTTATGTCTTTTTCTTTATCTGAATATTATTTCTGCTGATTTTTATCAAAAGTTTACAAATAGAATAATATTAAATGCATACTAAACACAATTTTTGTCTGGGAAAACTTTTTTTTTTCATGTCTAGCTGTTCCAAAATATCAAAAACTGTGTTTGAAGAGTAAATATGAATAAAAGTGGATTAAATAAATGAAAATGAAAAAACAAAAACAATTTACTGAATTTGAAGAATTTACTGAAAAGTCTCGTTTAGCTCATGTGAATAGAAGCTATTTTGTCTCGTAAAGACGACTATGTTCATTTTGAAACATTAGATGAACAAAATTAATATTTTTGTAATGCCTACTTTATTGCTTACTTGACATTGGAATGAATATTTAGATTAAATAGCATATCTAGATTATCAAACAATATTTTTCAATTTTATTTCATTTATTTATCCATTATAACAGATTATATTATTTTGTTCTTTTTACTTTTTTTTTATTGTTGTTGTTTATATGACCTTCATGCATAACTTTTCGTCCGTAAGTAGTAAATGACGTTAATCTTTAGAGTAAATGGATGCGTAAAATTACGTATCAAAAAGAATCAAATATAAAAGTAAATAACTAATGTTATCGAAAATGTTTCAACAAGATCCACATATTACTTGATTAAATAAACAAATGTCTCGTAAAGACGACAATGTTTTGTTGTTATTATTGTTTATTTGACCTTAATGCATATGCTTTCATCCTTAAGTAACAAGTAAAGGTACCCTTCAGAATAGATGTATACATAGAATCACTAATTAAAAAAACCATGAAAAAAAAAGAAAATATCCAATTAAGTTATCAAAAAATTTCTAAACACTATCCACATATTATTTAAATAAATAAGCAAATTGTATTAAAATTCAAGCAGGAAAATTTATATTAAAAAATTTGAAGATATTCATTGCGAATATCTTTCTTGAGAACATAAAGCTATTTTATCTTACTCTTCAGATGTTTTTAATGAGAAGCATACTTTGTATTATACAAGCTTTTATTAAAGTACTTACAAGAAAAAAGTTAAGCGACATACAAAATATATAAAGAATATTAGAGAATTAAAAAAAAACCACAGTTGTGAATTTAAAAATTGAATATCTCAAAATACCTTCATAATAAAAACCTCAAAATTAGTACACTAGTACAATATTAGAGAATTTTTAAAGAAACAGTTATGAATTTATAAATTTAAAATCTCAAAATACCTTCAAAATACAAACCTTTAAATTAGTAAACTAGCACAACTACACTAAGGCACTAGTACAATTATAGAAATTTTTTTTAGAAACAGTTATGAATCTACAAATTTAAAAATCTCAAAATACCTTCATAATAGAAACCTCAACATTAGTACCCTTGTAAGCTTTTTAGATTGCTAGGAGAAAACAGTAAATTAAGTTTAGTTTTTGGAAAATCCTTCTAATCATGTATTGATAATTTTTTTTTTCGTTTCTGCAAATGAATCTTAATCTTTCACAGATGACATTCAAAACTGACACATATTTTTTAGTCTAATCATCTTTAAAATCGCTTTTAAAAATTTATATGATAGTAAAATTAAGTAGACTTTACAGTAGTGTGAATTAGCTGTTTCAGCTTAAAAGAGATTCCTATTAATATCAATGCTATTTTTGTCTTTTTTTATATTAGTATTTGTTTCATAATTAATTAATTAACAAAATTATTTCCCTTGTCATCTCTATCGCTTTTGCGAGCCTACCCCTTCAATAGCTGTTTGGCTAACCTTCCACCGATGGGACACAATGATCATAACATAAATTATTTTTCACTCGAATTTAAAGGTAGGCTATATTAGGAACACGCACAATGTAATTAAAAGGTACCTCTGTCACAAAAGAAAATTTAGGGGCTATGCAAAATGTAGGCGTTAGAGTTGTAATTCAATTTATTTTTGGAGAAAATGCTAACTAACAGTTTAGAAGTGTTTTTAAACAAATGGTTCTTATATTAGCGTTCTTTCTTTAAAAAAAATAGGTGAAATGAGCAATATTTGGAGCTTTTACCTTATCGATGAATAAACATAAATTCTTGACCGCGAAAAATTGTTTTTTATATAATATTCTTTAAAAACTCCATTATGTTTTCTCGTATTAATCTAAAATTCTCTTCGATTTAAATTAATAGAAATAATAAGAATAAATTAATAGAAATAAAAATATAACTGCCAAATATTGAGTAAATCATAACTGCAATCTAAAATTTTTATTTATTGGGTTATTTACGTAATTCTATTATTTGTAACTAATTTTATATAATTATTTATAACCTAAATATCTTAATAAATGCCATCTATAGATGGCGCTGCATGCATTTTTTTAAGTATATATATATTTTTTTTGGTTCAACTTTTGTAATTAAGACCTTTCTCTCTGGTTATTAGTGGAAATCTGCAATATTTGAAATAATTTAAACTCATTAAATATTATCGTTAATATTATGTGTTATTCTTCCATGTTTGTGTACGATTTTGAATATCAAGAATAAATTAACAAAAGACAATCAAGGGGTGCTCATAAGGTTATAAAGTTTCTTTTTATTATTTGCTATTTTTATTTAGTGAGCATGATGATTTCAAGTGAGCCTGAACTGTGGTTTCAGCTGCTCTTTAATTTCGATTTCGTTTCGCAAAAGCGCTGAAGTATGATTTTATTTTATTATAGATGACCAGAAAAAAAATATAAAAGAACATATAACCCAGGTTAAAGAAAAAAGCGAGGGTTAAAGTAAAAAAAAGTATTTTGTAATCTCTGATTAGATTACAAAACACTGCGGAAGCTTTAGAGTTAAGAAATGTTGATGCTTTTGCAGAGGTTATAAGAGTTCGAAAGGTTATGTACTGAATTGATGCTGAGGATTCTGAATTCGTAGATGTTTTTCCTTGAAGTTAAAACTTTAAAATAAAATTTGATGATTTTAAGGCATCGCACTCTACTACAGTTGAAATACATAATTCTTCTGTTGTTGTTTGTAAGCAAACTAATTTTATTTTTTCGGTAGCCAAATATTAAACAGTCATGTATTTTCTGGCAAATTTGAGTATTGAATAAACTTTAAAAATTTATTCGTATCAACAATGCATTCTCAAATTTCATTGAATAATATTTGAAAAGTGCTTTATGATGAACTCGCTTCTTTGATAAAATATACCATTGTGTTATAATTCAAATAAATAAGCGGGGGAGGATTAAGAGGTACGATAAAAAGAAGCAAATTATCCATGCATTGATCAATACATTTTTGGATCAAAATACATCTCTCAAAACAATTTACTGAATTTGAGAAATACAGTTGGCGACAGTGATGAGGTTTTAGAGATTTAAAATTCCTATGAAAAGAAGTAGATAATAAAGATCCATGGCAATTCAAATGCTATTACAAAAATTAGATCCTGAAATGAAAGGACTTTGGTCGATTAAAACTAACAATAGTTTAGTTGGTGAATTAAATAATAACTAAGTTATAAAATTTCCTAATTAGGACGAATTAGAATTTTTAAAACCAGTTAATCTCTCTAATTGATGATTTATGATGAATCTGATTGTAAAATTCCTACTAAATTTAATTTTGTTGCTTGTAAAAATACTCAAGGAAATAAAACTGATAAAAGATTGTTTGAAATGTTCAAGAATGCATAAATTATTTAAATGTATTAAATTTAAAAATATGAATTTAAATACTCGGAAAAATTTTGTAGAATTAAATTATCTTTTTCCGTTTGAATTCTCAAATAATTGACCAAATAAAAATGTCAAAAATGTCCAAACAATTATTGAAAATACTTCATATGTCAAGGAACGCATAATTCACTATTGCATAAAGATATTATGTGATATCTTTATGCATGATATATACATAAAGATATTAAAATGCATGTTTCTCAGATCCTAAAACAAACTTCACGCAAAACATAAACTGTGCCACTGTCAGCGCGAGCCAATTATCCAATGTCCAATTTTCCAATATCCAACTATGCGACAAGTGCCAATTAATTCTATTGCTCCCCTAAGCAACTCAAAATGTATATTATTTCTTCCTATGTCAAATGTTTTGGCATATCATAACGAAAGTGATTCATTTTTATTTAGAGCCTTGTTAGAAAAGTCGCCTAGAATAAACGAAAACGTTATGAGCATTTTAGGGTTAAAATAGAAGAATGATATATTATCTTTTAGTGGAATCAGAAGAGTTCCAGTAGGAACCATGCATAGCTTAGTAAAAAATGGGTCGGTTTAAAAATAGGATTAATATTCAGTGACATATTTCTAATAGTCAAAGAATGTTTATTAAATAATGTTGCATCTTAAATTCTGTTAAATAATATTGATATTAAGGAATTAGATTATTTAAAAGGGCTCTCTTTGTCAGATACGATTTTTCTTGGCTATTAGAGAGTGATATTATTTTAGGATCTATTTTTTCATCACAATTCTTCATAATGGAAAGACCATCGGTTCTGAAGGACAACCGATTGTTCAGAGCACCATATTTGGTTGAGTTGTGTCAATTTAGAATCTAAAAGACTCCTTCCTATTCATTATTTTATACGCAATCGAGTTTGATTCACATTGAAAAAGATAGCAGCAATGATTCCATATTGAAAAAAGAATTTGGCAAATGGATGAATTCCTATTTAAAAGTTTTTTTTTTTTTTTTTTTTTTTTTTTTTTTATATCACGAGAAGTGAAACTGATATAGTTTAGATAAAGTTTTTT
The DNA here is from genome assembly GCF_947563725.1 of Argiope bruennichi. Classification (NCBI taxonomy): domain Eukaryota; kingdom Metazoa; phylum Arthropoda; class Arachnida; order Araneae; family Araneidae; genus Argiope; species Argiope bruennichi. The sequence goes on along the minus strand of NC_079152.1, from coordinate 96,348,494 downwards.
GTGAAACTGATTTTGAATCGACTTACAAAATAAATAATCAGGGTCGATTTGTTGTTAAATTACCTGCTTATGAAGATAATATTCAGCTATTACGGTTACATTATTCAGGAGATACAAAAGAAATGGTTGTTTCTAGTTAATAGTAAAGGAAAATAAATTTAAATTTGATTCAGAATTTGAAAAAGAATACAAGCTTTTTATGAATGTATATGTAAAAGCTGAACATATGCGACTTAATAAAGAATTGGATTCTTCTGAACTATAATATTTTTTCCCCATCATGCAAATTCAAAAGAAAAATAATCATTCAAAAGAAAAATAATTTTTTACGAGTTAAAAGGGAGCTTAGAGAATTACATACACGCCAGTGTTGCTTTAGCTTAATCTGGTTAAAAGGAAAAGAAAGAGAGAGAGAGAGACAGAATACATATTTCTAATATGTTTAATTTAGCTAAGTCGTATCTGGTAAGGATGCAGTAACACGGACAGTAACATTAACTTTAAAAAGTCTTTTAAAAAGACCTGTTGTGCAATTTTATGTATTATTAATACATCAATAATTTCTTGATGGATGAGAGAATGTTTATGTAATTGTATAATTTTTAATAATTATTATTTTTATATAATTATTTACATTTATGTATTTTCTATAGCTACATTATCTTAATTAATGCTATGTATAGATGGCGCTGCATGTACATTTTAAATGGAATGCAAGTTTCAATTCAGTTACCTTTTTTCTTACTTCGATTTGATCATTCTTTTTCTTTTATCAAGTTTTGAAATTAGGTAAAGCTCGCTCGTAGTTAGCGACAATCTATAATAATTAAATATGCTATAATTTAAATTTGTTTTATAATGTAATAAATTCTATGCATTCTTCGCCCATCTTTGTGTTTAGGTGACTTTGAATGTCAAGAATAAATAAGTAACGACAATCAAAGAGTGCTCACTAGATAAAAAAGAATACAATTACAAAGCTACATAAATTCACTCTTTGGATTTTTTTCTTCTTTTTTGTGAGTGACGTGTCGTTTTCTGTCTTTTAAGTTTTTATGTTGCCGAATTAAATCTTTAGAAAATAACGTTTTACGCCTCTTTCCTTCATGCTATAGAAATATTTTTAAAAGAAAAAAAAATTATTGATTCTTTTGTATAATATTTCATACTTTGCTCTGTTTAAGAATCAGAATGGTTAAACATTTTCCTATAAGTAATAATTTAGTCGTTTTAAATATAAATAAAAGTAGAATTGTTATGAAAAATAGCAAGCACTATTTTTCTGTAATAATTACGAAAAATACAGAATTTTCTTTTTTTGGTAGATACAGAATTCACATTCAGTTCGAAAATTTTACAAGCATTTTAAGATAAATGCAAATTGATAATGCAAACTGAAAAAAAAACTTGGCATAAGTGACAGAAAATTATTAAACTGAACACTGTTTCATTTTAGAAAAATCTTATCGAAAAGTGCTGTCGGGAAAATTAGTGTAAACATCTTAGTGTTTAATATTGGAAAAATGTTTGCAATTTAATAGATTTATTTCTGCCATAATCCTGATTCGAATATTAAATAATAGAAATAAATATGCTGCAATAGTATTTAAAATGCGTTGTTTAATTTTATGATAAAATTCTTTAACGTTTTTTTTTTGGGGGGGGGGGTGTGCCCTAACTGAATTTTCTGTCTGTTTCCGTCAATAACTCCATAGTATTCTTGGATTTTTTTTTTGATGATACGAGATTGTAATTAACATTAATATTATTTGGACTAAAGTCTGATGTACTTTTCCGATTTCGATTTGTTTGAAAGAAAGCAAAGTAAGATAGCAAATCATGTCATTCATTACTTTTTTTAAAATATAATATGACAATTTCCTTGGGGCTGTAGCGTATCTGTAATTCCGAAATTGCAAAGTATCTATATTTATCTTGATGTAACATTCTTAATCAAAAAATATTCAAAACATTCTACAAGCCTAGCCATTGAACAGCGTGGTACTAAAACAGTTCTCTTTTGGTAATATATGCTCACTAGGCATAGTATTTTTAAAATTTTAATTACAATTCAAAATGAATTAAATTCCCGTCGTTTTTCCTCAATAACTTCAAAGTATATTATTTTACAAAAAAAAAAAAAAAAAAAAAAAAAAACATCTTTACATTTTTTAAAACTTAATATATTAGCTTTTAGTCATGTCAATATTATTTATTCCCTGTGCATTAAAAAAAATTAATTTAATTTTTAACCAAGCATATTTTATCAAGTAAAATTTGAGTATATTTTACAACACTTTTCAATTTTAGCCATCAAATATACACTTTTAAATAGATCTCAATAAATAATTTTTTTAAATGTATGTTCAACTTAGCTATATATTTAAGATAAAATTATAAAAATAAAATAAAGATTTAAGATAAAGATAAAGATTAAAAAGTATTTAAAACGTTATATTGCATTGTTTCATAATATCATTTCAAATCTTCTTTAATATTCCTTTTTTTTTAAAAAAAAAAGAAAAATCTGTTTGTTTTCCTTTGTTTTATTTGGTTTAAAAAGTAGGTTCTATAGTTATGAATAGCAATTATACATTGAACCCAAATCTGTCAAATACGTTGAATCTTTTTTAAAATTATGGAGATGTGAAAATAGCGCTTCATTTGATTTAAACTGCACTGAGATATAATAATTACATATTATTGTTAATCTTGCCTTATCATTAAAATTATACTGGTATTAAAAATAAAAAGAATGTTGATTTCGCCACCAGATGGCGCAATGAGATTGATGGAATAGCAGGAAAGATACGAAACTAAGACGCAATAAGAAAATGCTTATCATAGCCTATTGCCGAAGGTAACATTAGTTAATTTATGGCAAAATATAATATCAGTATATATCTTCACCATATATACTGAATTTGCTATATTAAACTACATAACGAAAGATGCATTATTATAAAATTAACCCTCGAATCTCAAAGAAAAGTAAATTTTTAAGTGTTAAAATATATACAGTTCGATAAGTATTATGAATCATTTTTTGTTTGAAAATATGTTTTTAAGGAATACTTATCAGCAGAAATATTTCCATAATAGTAAACTTTTTTCCTAACCTTACTGAAACAATTGGGAAATAGGCCATGAATGCCAAAAATTTAATTTTATACTATCCCAATTAGCACAAAATGCCTAACAACTCTATTACGATATCTTCACCATATTGGCCGGTATTTAAAATATCGAATAACATTGTGGGGATTTCATATAATACCTTGGACTAATAGGGATGTAAAAATAGTTATATCTAAATTGGAGCAATAAAGAAATAATCTAAGATATAAATATATGCAATTAAGTCTGTAATTAAAATGTATTTAAAGTTATAAGGGGAAAAATAATCAACCAGCTTCAACTCTGGTTTCGCCAATTTTTATATCTTATTAAGTATTTTATATCTTAAGTATTAACAATGGTCCCCTATTTCCTCCACCTTTTATTTTAAATCAATAATACCAATAATTACCTTAATAAAAAAAACCCTACGTCATTGTGAATTCTGTAATGGAAAAAGCCTCGGTAGAGTTCCTCATCCAGAAATATACCATTGTTTCATATGAATGCTCCTAAATACGTCGCCAGTCTTTTACCACTCCATTCCCTCTCCATTTCGCCAGTTATTGCAAAATAAATTTCTGATTAAGTTCTCAACCTCAATAGCTGGACCGATTTCGTTAATTTTCATCACTAACTTGACAATTTTACTGTTTTAAAATAGCTAACCAATCAGGATGCTCAATCATTACTCTGTAAATATAGTTTAAAATAATACTTTTACTTACTTATGTTATTGTAATAAATCTTTTATCATATTTTTAGTGATAAGGTAAAGTTCTTTAAAATAGACTGGCATGACTTAAATTAATCTTATTAATATCAGTCATCTTGCAGAGTAATAATAGAACAATTCTTGCAATTTTTTATGCCATAGATATGCTCACAAAATGGCAAAATTAAATTGCGAAGAAAATTATCAAAATCGAATCAGTTGTTGAGGTAGAAGACTCTGTTTAAGTTTTAATTAGCAATATTATTTGAAAATGGGCAGGAGCCCATGATAACGTATATAGGAATGGTGCACTCTCATATGAAATAAAAATAGGCGAAATCAGTGCATTAGATATATTTTTAAAAATAATTTTGCTTTCGAACTCTGACAAGTTTTTCTCCGAAGAGAATGAATAGTGAAATAGATTTTCTGAAATTTCTTTCGAAAATGGTTGTTGGTAGTAAGAATGGGACCAATTACGTATTTAATTGTCTTTCACTTTCACCTGAAATAAAAAAAAAAAAAAAAAAAAAAACGGACGAAATCGGTTGAGTGGTTCTGACTGGGTAATTTGTTCGTATTTTGCAAATTATCGTAGAGCAAACTGTGATAATGTTAGTCTTTAATTTTTCAATATATATTTTTGCTTAATGAATATGAGAGAAAAAGTTAAAACATATAAAACGCTAAAATTTGCTGCCTTAAAAATCATAAAAAATTTAAAATCCAAAAGAAGATATTTAGTTCTTTTTAGATTTATTTTAAAATAAAATCTGTGCAGCGGCACCAGCTATTGGACAATGTGATTATTTTCAAATATATCAAATAATATCAAATGCTCAAAAATAGAAGCATTTAATTAATTTTTTTGAGATAAGACTAGTTTTAATGTGCTGTAACTTGAAATTGCATAAAGAAGTTCCTTTTTTTAGATATATATTTGGGAAAAAATGAATGTAATAGAACTTGATAATTTGAAATATTCTATTTATTTTATTTTCTAACGGAAATTTTTAGTTTTGAATTTTAGCTTTTCTAATAGAAAATTAAAATTTCGCTTTTTGGTTATTTTATTATGTATTTTAACTCATAAAAAATGTGATAAATATTTTTATGCGTAACACATTGACTGCCACATGATTCACATGTATTTTATACAAACTATTTAATTGTACCGAATCATCTAATTAGATGATATTTTTTTTCTACTACAGTTAAGAGTAGCAAAGAAATTATAAATTAATTAGATAGATTGTTTTTACATTATGCAGGCATTTTGTTTATCAAACATGTTAAGGAACTTCTATTGAATACGACATTAATCTAAGCTTATTCAATTAAAATTTAAGAGGAAATGTACAAAGTGTATATTTGTCGATGTTTTCATCTTACAGAGAAACAAAAGAGAAAAATTATCAAATCATAAATGACTTTTAATGTTGTTGTTTTTTTTTGAAAAAATAACAATGCCTCATAGTATAATGTAGAATAAGGAATTTTGAACTTCAAATAATTTATCCAAATACATGCAAATAAAATACTGAAGACAGTTATAAGGAAATCATATGCATCTTAAATTTCATTTTTAAGGAAACATTTATGACCATAAAAGTCATATTAATAATCGTAAATGTGTACAGGAACATCAATGTATGACTAGAAAATTTCGGTGAGATAAAGATTGACTTCTTTCTTCTGCAACAGTTTTAGTAATATGTGTATTGATTTGGATAGTTATCAATATAATCTTCTTCGAGGACTTCATATCGTATTTTAGGGAAATTACCCGGCCGAATCGGCATGTTTCTCAGATTTTTACCAACTAAGTCGGCCCAATTGAGTTTTTCTTTGTGATCAACCGCGCGAAGATTTTCCAATTCATCGTGTATATTATTCTTCACTTCTGGTAACCCTTCTTCAAATTCCTGTAACAAAAAAAACAAAAAAAAGAAATGTATTAGATAACTAATAAAAATATATGAAAGAAAATAAAAAGAAAGTGATGTAAATTCCATTAATAATCTAATTTCCCATAATGCACCGCCATTGAAAGCCGAAAGCGTTCAAAGCCTTATATTCATGTGATGAATATTAAATGCATTGCCTCAATTAAATTTCCTAATCTACGACCCAACTTATAGGGGGTGTAGTGCCCCATGAGTACGTAGATGGAGAGTCAACGGATAAGCATACGGCTTAGGCTAAGTTAGAAATAATTTCAATTCTACAACCCAACTTTCAAGGGTTGTGGAGCCTTACGAGTATGATGGATGAGAAGTCAACGGATAAGTCAGCGGCATAGGTTAGATTTGGATTAGTTAAATTCAATTAAAAAAGTGGTTATAATTACATAAGAATTACAGACTGCTCTGGTTGGTGTACTTTATTAAAACATGATATGTATATTATTTAAATCATGAGGAGAAATCTGCAATAAAAATAAGTAATTGAAATTTCGATCTCCAGGTGAAATAGTGGTTTATATAAAGGACAAAAGACACAAACTTGAAACACAAAACTTTATTTAATCACATTATTCATTGTGCATTCCATTTGTGTCAATTATGTTTTGAATCAGTCAGTACACGCATGAAGTCCTTTTGACCCCATACTTCATCTTTTGTTTAGAAATTCTAGGAATCTATGAAATTTTATACCTGTTATTTTCTATATCTTCATGGGGTAGCTCAAAGAAGAGGATTAGCTCGACCCCAGCATGTTCTGGAGTTTCAAATTCTTTCAATGTTATGTAGGGTTTATACAAAAACCGACTTTTTGAAAAACCGGTTTTCGAATTCGATATTTCCAAAAAAACCGGTTTTAACCGGTTTTCGAATTTTTGTCAAAAAAAAAATTGAATAGGGAAAAATAGAATACTTTTCCCTATTCTATTTTTTAAATTTAATTAAAATTTATATAAAATAACAAAAACAAAAAACAAAATCAATATCAAAGACAAAATATAAAAAACAAAATTAAAGATTACATGTACATATTACTTACACAAAATAACGAAAACTCAAACAAAAATTTCAAATAATATTTATATTATTTTCACTAATTTTAATTTCTCCAAAGCAAACAGGATTTTAAAAAAATATAAAATATCTATTGAACGGTGGCTAAGTCTCGTTCTTATTTTGGGCACAATATTGCCCGAAATTGAAAATACTCGTTCACTAGTTACTGAGTTTGGCATCAAATTACAAATCTAAGTTTTTTGTTCCTTTATTCGTTTGTTCAAATAATGAAAATTCAGCTTTCAGTGTCTGTGGATTTGTAAGTTTTTCTTCAAGAAACTAAACAATTATATTATTTCCGACAATTATTTTATGAACTGCTTTCAAATGATAATGTAGATTGCTCGTAGATGATCCTTTGCAGCTCAACATTTTATTACAATGATTTCAGATTGCCCTGTCCATCCCGAACATTTTGAAACTATCCCAAACTTCCGACTTACACATTTTTATCTAAAAATGAAATTAAAGTTATTGAATAAATATTTTTGACGTTTATTTTACAATTTTATTGTTTTATTATTAATATCGATGTAATTTAAAATAATCTAATCTACACATTTTCTAGGAATTTTGAAAAAAAAAAACACTTCTTAATCCAATTCCGATGCTTGCTTAAGACATAATTTATGCTAAAACGTTGCGAAAGAAAATATGGAATATTTTAACACCATGCCTTTTATTTAAAATTCCATTAAACAGAAGCCAGAACTCCTTATTTTACACTAATTTTTGATAGAAGAAATTTATATAATACAATTTAAATTTTAAAATGTAAAATAGAAAGTATAAACATAAAAATTAAACATACTTAATACTTACGTTATTTTTACCAAATATAACAACTTTATATTTTTGTTTCCAGTTTTCACCTTCACAATTAGGGATTGCAATACCGGTATACCGGGATACCGAATACCGGTATTTTGAGCCATTTTACAATTTCGTAATACCGGTATTCACAAGTTTAAATACCGGTTTTTCGGTATTTACTAGAAATATTTTAAATTGTCTCTACTATGTGTTCAGGGATCGCAAACATAGCAAAATAGTATACGTTTTTGCTTTTATGTCTCCCAAACTGGCGAAATTAATTAGCTAATTAATGGCTTAATTAATTGCTTAAATCTTATTTAGCGAAACATGGATTATCCCTGAAAGAAGATATTGTATCTATAACGACTAATTGAGCAACAGTTATGAAAAAATCTGGTAAGTTGATTGGTGCAAATCAGCAATTGTGCTATGCTCATGGATTTCAATTAGGGGTAATAGATGTATTATACCAAAGAAATAAAGAACAGAAGATTCCAAATATTGTGGATATAGAAACTTCGGATTCCGACATTGAAGAGAGTAAGAGTGAGAGTGATATTGACAATGAAGATAATGACAATGTAATTGTGGAAGAAGATATTGCTAATGAGGATGAAATATTAACCCATCAAGAATTGCTTCCTATAATTTATAAAGTTCGAAAAATTGTTAAGATATTTAAAGTTTCCCCTACAAAAAACTCCATATTAAAAAATATATACTGACTGAAAATAAAACAGAATATATGTTAATAATATATTCTAAGACACGTTGGAACAGTTCACTCCTAATGATGGAACGGTTTTTGAAATTTAGAAATCCAATCCAAAAAGCAATAATCGACTTAAACTTGCAAATTAATTTTTTCAGACAGTGAATTCGTCTTAATATCCAGAACTATATCAGCTCTACTTCCAATAAAACTGACTATAGAGGCATTATGTGGGAGAGATTTTAATTTATTAACAGCTAATGCAACAATAAATTTCATGTTGCAATCATGAAAAAACAGCACAAATCACTATCTGAAGAACGTAGACGTAGATGCCGAAAGAGTGGTTTCGACAGCCGGTAATTTTTACACAAAATTACTTTTCAGCTTTAATGACTGTACAACCGATGCATTATGTTTTTTAAGATCACATTTCAAAAATTTGTAATAGTATCACAGACTGAATACTGATATTTACACTTTTTTTGTGATTTAAATAAATAAGTTGTTCCTTTACTTTTTTGTGATTCTTTATATACTGTTATAATTTATAAGTTCCATATTATTTTTTGTTATATTACACTCTCTTATAAAACTGGCAAATAAAACAAAGAAACACCTTGTTTTCTTTCTTTTTCTAAAATTTCTAATACCGGTATTAAAACCGGTATCCCGGTATTAAGATCTAAAGAATACCGAATACCGGTATTGAAATTTTGGTCCGGTATTGCAATCCCTATTCACAATATTAAGCAAACCTGTCGTGACTCGAGACGGATCGGATTTTGAGACCACATTTCGACAATTCCATTTCATTAAGGGGTGAGACGTGGAACCAGGAGCACATTTGACCTTGGATTTCTCGCATTAGATACTTTTTCAGTTCTATTTTTTTTTCACGTGTATGTGAGTGTTATGTCATTTCTGACAGCATTTTATTTTAACTGAATATTTCGTATCGATATGGCTAGTTCAAGTGATGTAAAAAAACTTTCAGGAGTGATACGACGAAAATTTTATATGATATCATTAAGTACTGTGATCAAGAAGCAGAAAACGGGGAATTATTTATTCCTTTCACACGTTCTTCGAAACGAGTCAGTCAAATTGCTGGCGTTCCTATTAGCACCGACTTCATACCGGTAGACAAAACATCCGACGAAAAGCAAGAGATGAACTTTATCAAACTTTTGTTTCACTTAGAAAAAAAAGTAAAAAGGGATGTTCATGAAATACATAAATTGACGAATTCGAGGCGCAACTGTGCAGTGCACAAGCACTGGCCAACGCAACTTGCAACGTTGAAAAAATGTGATTGCTGCCCGTTGCATAGAGTGAATAGGAAATCAAAATTAATTTTTACATAATAATATGAATTCTTAAAACCGGTTTTCTTAATTCAAAAACCGGTTTTCGAATATGACAAATTTACTTTAAAAAACCGGTTTTTTAAAACCTGTTTTGAAAACCGTCAAACCCTAATGTTATGGCTATGACAGTGAGCAGCAGAGATTCAAAGATTTTCTAGTAAGTCTACCTATTTATATACCAAATGATGACAGCTCAGATTCGTCATATATTTATGAAATTTTGGAAAGTGATCGTGATACAGAATCGGGATCAAAACGCAGACTTTGAATGCTCTTCAAAATCTGATAGTGCCTTTTCCTCCTCTTCAAAAAAGCAGCCCATTCTTATATAAAATGCATTCTTTTATAATATGAATAAATTGTACTGAAATTTATATTAACGATTCATTTTATTCTGAATGGGGAATTATAAAAGTATTTTTAGTATGCATATAAAAATGAAAGACAAAAGACATGAATTTTCAAAGTTGTATGTTTAAGCTTCTTTTTCCAAAAAATTTCAAAAGTTTATGTAAAGTATAGATTTTCGTATTCTTCGAATATTTTTATACACGAAAAAACTATTTACCTTATAAATAATAAGTTTTATATGGACGGAATAGGGGAAAAGGAAAAAAAATACAGAAAAGACGTAGAAAAAAAGAGTTAAGTTCCTTTTTTCTTATTAAAAATCGCATTCGTATCTTAAATAAGAACATATTAGCATGAAATAAAGCTTATACTCTGCTACTATTTTATTTTCATACAGACAGACAATAAGATAAGATGTAATTGTCTGATAATTTATGGTCAAAATTATCAGACACCTCGCATGTGCTAATTTTGAAAAAATGAGTGCGTGTGCTGAAGGTTTAAAGTGTGTTGGAGTGTGTTCAATAGTAGTGCTAAGTATTTCTTAAGAAATTGCAGTTACAAAAGTTTCGGCATCATTTCGTCATCTTAATATATGATTACAAGTTTATAATACAAGCAAAATCTTACAACTCATTGCATAAAAATCTATAATATGACCCGAAAATAAGAATGCAAAGAGATGATTCAAAAACGTCCACTACAAAGCCAATATCATTTTTTATGAATTAAAATAAAAATACCCAAATAAAGAAAGATATTTATGGTAAAGCTTTTATCTGGAATATAAGTCCCCGATCTGAAAGTTGTCTGGAATCCAATTTTCTCCCCAATATCTCATCGATCTATTCTATGTTTGACCCCTAAATTAGATTCTTACCGGAGTTCGATCTAATGCCTTTTCGATTTCCTCTTCGTTGATGTACCTTTTTCTGCCAGCAGTCATATGTTTTGGTCTCTCTTTTGTCCCGTGCAATTTCAAACTGATTGCATTCACCGCTCCTTTGTAATCATTTCCTGTCTGTAAACAAAACAATTAGGTGGGAAAAATATTTACTTGTCGAATTAAGAACCAAAATAAAAATTAACTTAATAATTAATTAATAAAATAAAATAAATGTTATTTTAAAATATTATTTTTAAAAAAATTCAAGAATATATTTTTAAATATGAGGCTTACATTAGTAATTAAATTACGCAAGGTATGTACATGAAGAAGCTGATGTTTTAAATAAAAGCGTTTGCGTGTAACTCTACCAATCAGATTTGGGTGAGATAGTATAGCATTAAATTTGAACTATTGATATAAGAATATAATGATAATATATATAAGAATACAATAATATATATAAGATATAATATATATAAGATATAATATATATAAGAATATAATGATAATAATAGGGAATATAATGATATTTTAGTCGAGTTTTTATGAGTGCTAGAATTAAGCAGTTTTGTACGTTAAGCGATCATTTCATTTTGGACAAGGGAGAGAACATGAGCGAAATTTTTTTAACAATCAGTAAAATTCTTTACAGAAAACATTTAAGATTTTCCAAGGAGCACATGGAGATGATTACTTCAGCCGATAATAATATTATGAATGGTATAGCCATTACAAATTCAGCAAGGATCCATCATAGATAACATAAAACCTCGATGCGCGTTTTTCCACATGAGAGGCCTATATTCATGTCTAGGAAGTTTTTATTTTCACGACCATTGTATTTAAATCACCAAAAAATGCAAACCATCGCAAACTTTTTTATTCGTAACTTGGAGTTGGCAATGTTGGCTTAATATGAAAATAGTCGAATAAACCCAGGAATGCAATTAGACATCTTACGCATAATGAAACTTGACGAAGTTGGCTTAGTTTGAAAATAGCCAAATAAACCCTGGAATGCGACCATCTTGGTAGCTTATGCATTACAGAACTTGACGATCTTGCAATAATCTGAAAACCCAATGTAAACTTCGTATTTTTGGGATAATCTGAAAATTGCCAAATATATCTATGCATGGGACAAAACAATAAACATGTACCATTTTCTTTGGTTCATGCAAATTATAGTCTAAATTTTAATACGACTGTCGAAGATCTAGGCATGAAAAAAAAAGTAGCTCCATATAATTTCGAATGCAAACGTATCATATTACAGAAAAAATTCTGCTTTGTTTCTTAACTGATGAGCAAGATTTAATTCGCTGTATAGTTAGTGTTTCCTGAATCGTTTAATGTGGATCAAAACTTCCAAAAAAATGTTGTGATGTATTTGATCCTATGAATTTTCATTTATTTCCTGCGTTGAAATACATCTTGAAAAGTCTCTGACTTGAAGTAACGAACAAAACAAGTTATTTGCCATATTTACGAAAGGTCTCAAAAAAGTACGTTTCAAAGTAAGGATTTTTAAGAATTTTTCTGCCATTTTTTAAAAAATTAAACCAGTGGGAATAGTCTCTTCGAAACGTTCTCGCAAACTCTCTCGAAGAGATGCCAATCCCCTCCCTACTCCTGCATAAAGTTATGGAATGTAGGTAAGTCCCTGAATGCCATGAGTGCTCCGATTATTATTATGTCAAATAAGAATTACTGTAATGAAAGATCTATTATTAGCTATCTATGAATAGACAAAAAATATTTTGTAGGAGACAAATCTCATTTGTAAACTGTAATTCGACAACCATCATTTTATTTAAAAGTTCGGTTGCCTCCTGGATTAAATTATTTATCAAAAATCAAGAAAATCTCAGCAAGAAGGATTTGATGCGTTTTAACTCCAATAGAACTATTCACTGCATAAACGTATTCTTTCTAAATTTTCATTCCCTATGTATTTAGCTTTAAAACGAATTAAGCATAGCAATTTAAATTGTTCTTCCATATATAGTTGAAGTGGATAAACTTACCTGTTCTTTAATGATTATTTTAAAAATTTAATGCTAATCGTAAAATAGTAAAACGTAAATAGTAATATAAAATTGCAATATTTTTTAGATTTTTCCATTTCCAAATAGAGAAAAGGTTTATGGAGTATTGCTTGAATTCCGCTTATGTAGGATCAACGACGTTTTTTTTTAATAGATTACTATGCCATATTAAATTTATTGCTAGTATACTAACTATATATTATCATCTTTCGTTTTCTTTATTACAAAAAAATATCCAATGAAGAAAACGAAGTGTTTTTCTACCATTTAAGCTTTTTTGAATTAAACCAGTGGGAATACTCTTCAAAATGTTCTTTCAAACTCTCTTGAAGAGATGCCAATCCCCTTCCCACTTCTGCATAAATTTATGGAATTTAGGTAAGGTCCTGAATGCCATGAGTGCTCCGATTATTATTATGTCAAATAAGAATCGTGTTCTTAGTATTATAATAAAGAAAAGCAGTTTTTATATATTATTAAGAGTATGCCGTTAGGGAAAAATAGTTATGACAAGTCCATTAAATCATTGGTTATCAATCGCTAAGATAGTGTAGATAACAAATACCGAAAAAACCGAATAGATATTTTAGACACATTTTTCCGTGGAATTTAAACCAAAATATGACATTATCTATAATCACAATAGTACATTCCCAATTTCTTTTACTTAATTCATTCGTTTTTGAAGCTTTGCGATTATAAGCATGTAAAAGTAAGGACAGACAGACGGTCAACCATACGACAAATAAGGCTCAAAATTTGATATGAATCTATATTTTAGATCTTCGTACTAAATTGCATCTGACTCTTTTTTTTTCCTTGTAGTTATCGTGTATCCGGACAGCCGGACAGCCGGACAGAGACACTTCTTCTGAATGGGTTTCGTTCAAAATTTACCATAAATCAAATTTCATCCGCTCTGAGCTATCGTTATCGTTATTACAGACATAACTCCATTTTTCAGACATAGAGAAGTGTATAACATGTAGATCCGACAAAATTTCGAATTTGAATTTTTTTTGAAGATTACAGTTTCTTTTCTTTGAATTCATATACGAAGTATAACGAGAAACAAAAAAGGAAACCATTAAGCTAGTATCATACTGAAGAATAATAAAATATTTTCTTTTTTTTTATGCATCTAATCCTGCTTTTATATATAAATATATTTCACAGAATTTTATATATATTTCTTAGAATTTTTAAATGAAAGATAAAAAAATTAGAAGAATGCCGGAAAATAATTTTTAAAGTTTGCTTTTATTATTTTCCGATACTATTAGAACAGCCGTTACCATCTTTATATAAAAATATATCAAAAATTTATTTAAATATCAAAAATGATGCAAATATCATACTTTCAGATAAATCTTACAAATCACGTCAAATAAAATTCTTGCAAATATCACAAACTCGAGATTTAATCCGAGATCCATTTTCTGCAAGAATTAAATAACATTAAAAAAAAGATATTTTAATCTTAAAATTCATGACTTTTCTTTTCAAATGTTTTTATTGAATTCTTTCTGTATTCTTTGAGCACTTTTATTGAAGCAAAATTCTTTCAAATTGATTGGAAAAAAGAAGCAAATAAGTATACTAGAAGAAGAAAAATACCAAGAAAGAAAAAGATATAGAGACATAATTTCTGGAGCAATCGTAGGAAGATAGGGATACAAATATCGTATTTCACTTAATATTTTAAGATAAATGCAAGAGTGCAAAGATATATAAGAGTGTTCCATTCTTATTTTTATCTGGGGATATTTTTCTAATAAATGTTCCTTCTTCGAATATAAACATAAGAAAGACATCAGCTATAAGATAGTAGCCTTTCAACTTCCCTATATTTAGGTAGGGGAATAGCTTCTTAGAATTTCACTTATGCGTTCGAAAAATCAGGGCAAGAATTTATGCTTCGCAAACCCTGAAATTTTCGATTTATCAATGACAAAAAGCAGTGTTGCTTATCTCAAGTTTGAATGCAGCTCTTTTTTATTTCTCGCAGAATTCAGAATACTCTATGTAAGGACAGTTCTTGAACTTTTCAGAAAACTCTGTTTGTTTGTCCTCAAGGCAAGTAGAAGGATTTTATTCAAAATCTGTATAAATTTTGACTAGACCATATTTAACATAATATATGAATTCATTGCCTTGCTACTCAGAAATTCGAAAGTCCTGAGAATTAGACTGATCTGAATTTAAAAATCTCAGCGGATTATCGAATTCTCACATTAAAAGAAATTTACTCTTAATGAACATTATCTAGAATTCTTATATTCAAGAATGAACATTATCTAGATTTCTTTTGATCAATGTGTCACAAATTTGCGTAGTTTCGGGAGTGCTGGAATTATCATCTTACAATGGTTAACATAGAAAATTTGATACAACATTTTATGGAATATAATTTGAAATGAATTATTTTTACTTTTGGAAATATTTCTTTTATTTGTTAACCCTTTACAGGGCCATTTTTTTCTAGTCATATTATGTTAAAATATTTTAGGCTTGAAATTAGAATAAGAAAAGGGATTCATTTAGCTTATTAGAAAAATTTAATTTGATTAATTAATTAATTTGTTTAATTAATAATTAAGTAACAAATCAAGACACATCATTTTGTCTGAGATAAAAAACTGAAGCATCTAAGTTTCTGACTTACTAAAAGAATTTGTCAGAACTTATACCAATCTACATAATTTCATACAAAGATTGATAAATTTAGTGGGAAGAATACTTCCCACGGCCCTAGAAAGGGTTAATACTTGATTTTCATTTTCTTAAAATGTTAAATCTTAATATTATTTAAGATAAATTCTTAATATAATTTGGGGTTCTTTTAAATGACTTATTTCTCATTTATGCATAATTCTGTTACTGCAGTTAGAAATTATAGAGCTCAAATTTTCTGTTTGGGTTCTTACCATTTTTATATATTTTATATATATATTATTTTATATATATATAATATATATTATTATTTTATATATTATAGAAATGAATAGTATATTTTCTATATTTATTTTCATTGTCTAGAAAGTGTATTAAACGTTTTAGTTATATTACTAGCAACGCAGAATAGAAACAAGACATTTCACAAGAAATATTAAATGGGCCTCTCTTCATCTTATAAGCCGTTTTAAAGTAAAAGTGTTCAATCAAGAAGTTTTGTGCATTTTTTGAATTACAGAATTCACTTACCATGTCCCGTACTAACACCTTCCATTTTCCAACAGGATTTTCACCCCAAAAATGCACGGACAAGAAAGTCCAGCTTTTGAAGCCTATGGCAGATGAATCACGCTCTCTACGAGAAAGAACCATGCTGACGGTTCCTGAAAAAATAAAAATCTTTCAAGTTTCGATACATTTCTGTGGAGATATTAAAGAAAAACAACAGTTTCTATATTTTAATCAATTTTTAATATAGAACTTCCCTTTTTTATATCTTACTTACATTTGGATTAAGCAAATGTTTTATACTCTTATTGTTGTTGTTTACAATGGCATTTGCGATGGACAAACTCGCTGACTAAGTCAGCGATTTTAAGCCGAGGGAGCGTCTATTGTTTTAATAGCGCCAACTAGGGCCAAGAGTACGTCTTAGCTACTCACGCATCACATTCGCTTGCACAGCCCCTTTTTACAGGTGGGGGGGGGCACATTCACACATCTCATAGATAGAACAGATGAATAACAACCATGCCCGACCCGGGACTCGAAGCCAAGACGTCCAGGTCACGAGGAAAACGCGCTACCCTTATGCCAGGACGCCGGCTAGAGAAATGTAAAAATATTTAATTTAGGATAGTTTTTGAAACGAATTATGTGTTATAGATATTTTAGGAAAAAATTACATTAATATAGTTAATTTGAAAAATATCATCCATCAAAATTTAGGAAGTAAAATAAAATAAATTAGAGATAGTTTCTTTTTATCGTGTGAGAACATGATATTGTTTTGATCAGAGGGTTTTGAAGCTCTAAATCGTGTAGGCAATGAATAAAGCATAAATGGCAATTTTCATCATCATCTTTTGATCGCATCTATTTTTTTACCTGCTTGTACCAGTATTGCATTATTTTATTTATTCTTTGAAAGCAGATGCGTTTTAAAAAGGTTGAACTGCTTTTGCCAGTATTGCTTTATTATTAAATATGCTTCTTTGACAGCAGATGCGTTTTAATAAGGTGGACGTAGAACTATGATATCATAGCTATTATTTCATCTCAAAATCGGTCGAGCTCCAAAACTTTGTTTATCAGCTAGAAAAATTGAAAATAAAAGGTTTAAAAAATTATCAATATATATATATATATATATATATATATATATATATATATATATATATATATATATATAGGGTGATTATAATTAAAGTTTAAGTTTCAAAACGCTATAAAAAAGAAACACTGATGAGAATGACATCAAATTTGAAAGACATATTATTGAAAAGGGCGGAAAGCATATGGCAGAAGAAAGAATTTAGTTTCAAATTTTAGCAATAGATGGCGCTGTAAGCAGCAAAATCGCGACGAGAAATGAGAAATGATTCGTAAAAGGTGTAAGTTACACATTAAAACGCATTGACAAATTAGAATTATTGAGTAGTTTTATTTGCATTCCTCTACACATCACATCGAAAGGGACAAATCGGTTTCAAGAGTTTTGCGGCGACATACCCCATAAGAGCCATTCACCAAAGAAGTTCGGAAATATCGCGAGACTGGCGCAAAACATGTTCAGTATGGTGTCCACCGTTGTGTGCAACAAGTTGAAAGTGACAAACAGCATTTTCCACAACGGATCGCAGTATCTCCGGGGTGATGTTCAGAATGTGTTGCGAAAAGCATGTCTTTAATACCACTAAATTCGCAATTGGAGCACGGAACACAACATCTTTCAGATAACCCCACAGCCAGAAGTCACACGGTGTAAGCTCAGGTGATAGGGACGCCAGGCTGTTGGGAAATGACAGCTGATAATTCAAGCATTTCCGAAATGGCGCCTCAGCTGCTCTTTCACGGGATGTGCAATGTACGGAGCAGCGCCATCTTGCATAAAAATGATTCCATTCACACATCCACGTTGTTGCAGAACTGGAATGACGTGGTTGTGCAAAAGATAAGCATAGCGATGACCAGTGACGGTAGTGGTAACAGGACCGGAAGCACCCGTCTACTCGAAAAAATATGGCTGTAGGATGAATGATGCTGTAAAGCTGCACCACACTGTGACCTTTTCAGGATGAAGTGGTACAGGGTGTGTTGCCAGTGAATTTTCTGTTGCTTTTATTCGACAATTCTGGGTATTGACGTACCCCATCAGATGGAAATGGGCTTCATCTTTCCACGGCCATTCATTATCCACTTCCATGCGAGCAAGAAATTCTAACGCAAACATCTCCCTTGCTGGCAGGTTAGACGAAAGCAACTCCTGTACATGGCCAATTTTGTACGGATAGCATTGCAGGATGTTTCGTACAATTTTCAGCACCGTGCTCGTAGCCTGTCCAATGTTCGGGCAATTCCTCGTGCATTGCACGGTTGCACACCACCGGCCGACCCCTCCTGTAATGCTGTGGCCACTTCTTCAACTACCGTCGAATGCACTCGTTTTCTCCCTCTACCAGATTGCACATCAAACGAGCCTGTCGTTTCGAATTTTTGTATCATTTTTTTCAGACCCACGGCACTCATTGGACCAACGCCTACCTTTACACCCTTCAGTGTCCTCAACTTTTGCAGAGCTACTCTTGCACAATCATTGTTCTTGAAATACAGCTTTACCAGCAGAGCGCGGTCCTGCAGTGAGACACCCATGGCGAAAGTATGAGACGCGAAATGAGGAACATCCGTGTACCGTGTTCAGTTTTATAATACTGAAATGTGCCGTGCGCATGACAGGTATTTTAATTTACATCTTTTACCGCTTACTGCGCCATCTGTTGCTAAAGTTTTAAACTAAATTTTTTCTTCTGCCATAAGCTTTCCGCCTTCTTCAATAATATGTCGTTCAAATTTCACGTCATTCTCATCAGTAGTTCTTTTTTTATAGCGTTTTGAAACTTAAACTTTAATTTTAATCACCCTGTATATATATATATATATATATATATATATATATAGATAGATAGAGAGAGAGATAGATAGAGAGAGAGAGAGAGGGATAGAGACCGATAGAGAAGTCTCGTGATTGTTTCAAATCGGTTTTGAACTTGAAATTTGCAATCGCAGACATCATTTTAATTTTTTATAATGTTTTTCTTTTTTTAAAAAAAATGCTCTCATAACAACCAATAGTCCTAAAACTGAAACATTGAAAATAAATATTCAGTATATACAAATGAAGATTAATTTTTGAGGTCAAAGCTTTTTTGTGTGCTTTTTTTTCAGTTTTGAGTACCAATCAGGTCGATTGCACTCAAATGTTAAAGAAGAAATGCTTTTACCAGCAGGAGAGAACAAGTAAATATCCAATGCTCCTCTATGATTGTAATCGATATCAAGGGAAAGTTCGACGTGTTCCAAGTAGTTTATTTCGTTTGAAGTTTTAGTGCAGCCATCAGCAGTGATCTCGACTTCGACTTCTTGTATTTGAGAAGAAAGCAATTTGGGCAGTCTGTAAAAAAAAAAAAATGACAAATGACAAAATATGACAATAAATATGACAATTTTAACATCAATTGATAATTTTTATATCCTTAAAGTAATTACGTATCTCTAATAATATATCGTTTTTTTTTGCGTTCAGACGAACTATCAAACATGATTTTATATTAAGAAAAAAATAAAACCAGGGCAATGTCACCCCTAAACTTTCTCGCATACTCTCTAGTAAATTTGTCATGCCAGAGAATGCCTTACTTGGCATTGGCGTACAATAGTTACTAAATATTAACTTCTGGCGTGAAATTTAGCATTTTTACTGAATCTATCTTGTGATACTTAACGAGTGTTTCGGCCATTAATCTATTGAATGTAGTTAATAATATCCGAAAATAGAATTTGTATTTAGGCAAGTTTTTCTCAACCGATTGAAACAAACATTTGATATGAAACTGCACTTGTATTCACAAATCCTTCAAATCAAATTTGAAATATTTAAATCATTGCATTCTGCCGCGTTCCCTTATTTCTGAAAGTACAGACCGACAGACAGTCAACCGGTCGTTGGATTTGGCTTAAAATTCGAGAGGTGTTTATACTATAGATGTTACATCTGTGTACTGAATCTCATCTATCTAAGCTCTCTTCGTTTCGAAGTTATCGTTCTAACTTATATTAGAATTGCCGGACAGACGGACTTCCTCTGAACAGATTTTACTCAAATTTTGAAAGAAATCTGCAAATTTGTAGGAAAGATCGTATACCAAATCTCAACCGTTTAGCTCAATTCGTTTTTGAGTTATATTTGCCACAGACAGACAGAAGGACATTTTCCAAAAATGTGTTTCTTGAACTCAAAACACGGATATTTGTCAAAATCTCGAGTTCACGTTTTTTGACGTTTACTCTACTTTTTCTATACCAAGTATACGAGTAAACTGGTTTGTCCTTGCAAGTAAACTGGTGTGTCCTTGCAAGCCGGAAAGACGAAACCCGAAAGTCATTTCCTCCTTTTGAAGTCGAAAAGACAACACCAGAAACCGATTTCCCTTTGGCAAACTTAAAGAAAGAAACTATTAAGTGATTTTTTTCCCTTTGCAAGTCGAAAAGATAAAGAAAGAAAATGATTTTTCCTTTGCAAGTCCAAAGGACGAAATAAAAAAAAAATGACTTATCTTTTACAAGCCATTGAAAGAAAAAGAATTTGAAGAAGAAAAGGAATTTAGGATTAAATGATAAGAATTTTTAAATATCATTGAATGATACCAATTTCAGGAGAAAAAAAAAGTAATTTCCTTTTTACTTATTTAAAAATAAGATTACTTTAGTCGTAATCTATTCAGTTACAATAAATGTGATTACATAAGATGAAAGACGCTCTACAAGATGATTGGAGGATCCAAAGATTGGCTCCATAAAAGAAGTACAATTTTAATGATTTAGTGGCATACAATGTATGTGTACAATGTACAATGTATGAAATAATCAGCCTGAAATAGAATTTAATCGTTATAAGATTTGTATCGTTTTAAAAAAATAGATTAAAGTTTCTACAAAGACGGTGGAAGATTTTTACTTTAATTATTGCGTCTCTTAATTTAGAATTGAAGCATTTTTCATTTTCAAAAATTCAATCGGACCCAGAATTTAAAAAAAAAAAATCATTTGAAATTATTTTTAACTATAAATAAGTGAATAGCTAATTTTAAAAGGAATCATGATGTTAAAATTCTTTTTTTTTACCCATCAAAATAAAACAGATGGTTCTACTGGAGACAGTGTGGCTGCGTTTAATTTCAGTTGAATTTCTTATGCATAATTTGATATTCCTTAATCTATAAATAAAATATTTTGAATTTTAGAATGAAACATTTATAAATGTTATTATAATAACTTAATTTTTTTTAAACAAGAAAGTCCTTAAAGCAGTCAAGTCACATGGCATTCTCTGACATCTTATGCTACGCTGTAACTTTAGTTTCTTATAAATTAATTCGAAGTATGGCTGTATTTCCCACATTGAAGCGATACCAAACTTTCCATGTGAGTTGTATGAGTGCTTTCTTGTAATAGGATATTAACAACATTAAAATATGTTGGTAAAAACCGTTAAACATAATCCTTCAGGTTCATCATTTTCAGTCATAGATTAAGGGAATTAGGACGGTCCACCCCCCCTATAAAATTTTGTTTTTCATTTTTAGATTCATAAGCATAATATCATTATGTTTATCGGATATGGAAATGTATAACATGTATATGTTTAAAATATTAAAAATCAAAAGATTTAATTTAATTTTTAAAAAGGGTGATTAATAAGAGTGCCAATAATTAAAAGATAACAATTTTTTTTGTATTTTTTACAAAACACATTTCTTCCCCCCCCCCTCAAATCTTGGTACACATACATAAAATTCTCTGCATCGCATTAGATTGAAATTTTATATTATATTGCTTGAGAACATTCCATGAGATTCAATATTTTTTAAATTTTATTTTCAGTTTATTAAAATAAAAATAAGTACATTATAATTATTTAATCTATACTAACATATTACATGGAATTAACATGATTTTGGAATGATTTCATGCATCTTTTCTGAGTTTATCGATTTTCTGTCACGATTTTCAAAATCATATCATCATGACACATTTTATGTTTGTTATGGAAAACAACAATTATATTTTTTCTGTTTTATAATACAAGTTCATTTTTTCGAAGTAAATTAAATTTTACATCAAATATAATAGTCACTTCCAAAAATATAATTTATTTACAACTTAAATTTCGATTCGACTCTCTTAGTTATTTGTTTAAACTATTAAAAGGGTTTGAATTTCATTGCAGCAGTAAAAAGTATTATCCCAAATTAAGCATAAAAATATTTTAAGATAATGTTAAACTTCAGAAAAAAATTGCTCTACCGTTAACGGATATCGTTGAAAGGAAAAATTTTAAGATGGCATAAGAATGAGTTTTGGACAATAATGCTTCTTGTATAAAAATTTGTATAGGAATGGGGACCATGAATGTGAACAATAATGGTCCACATGTCACAAAATGTTACAAAGCAATGTTGAAAAAATGCTACAAAACATTATTGAAAAAATGTTACAAAACATTCATGGTCCACCTGTTACAATAACTAAACATACATATAAAAAATAATTTCGAAAAAAAAATAAAGTTTGTTATTTCCTGCCAACTCACTTGGATGAAGAAGAAGCTTTGCAAATGGCCTTTTCTGGTACAGTTGTCCAATTCAGAGCAGCCTTGACCATCGCCTCAGCATTGATCAAGCCAAATCCAAACCTACTATTGTACATGAGGCCGACAGAGTTCCTTTTCCATCCCTTGTTGTGTTTCAAATGATGGTACTCCGAGGTCCACACCACCAGATGCTGCACGTCTCGCCAAGTCAAATCCGGACTGCACAAAACATCAAAATAAGGCGAAAGTGAAATAAGTTTATAAATAAGTTCAAAATCAAAATTGCTAGAATTGCAAAATTTCATCTAATTTCAAGTACTAATAATTACGTACCAATATGAAAGTTAATTTGGATTTCAAATCGATTACCATGTTCTGTACATTCAGCTTATGATTTAAAAAATACATCATACGTATAGCTGAACGAGAAAAAAATTATCATTTGCTAATTATCATTCATGAATTTAAGTGGGTACATAATTTGGGTAGGAAATTCATGTTGCAAGTTCAATTTACAAATTGTTGGAGTGGAGTTAGTCCAAATTATGGAGTTAGCAAGTTATGAATATCCATCTATTAACCAGAAAAATCCAATAAAAAGTGAAATCCTTGATAGAGTGGAGATCGAAGAAAGGACATTTGTCCTTGTAAATGACCAATTAATGCCAAATATTTCCCCTTCCACTAAGTGTATGCTGAATTTCCACTAAATATATAAAATGTTTAAATTTAAATATTTGGTTTTATGAAAGTGAACTAGTTACATGCATAGTTTTAATTAATCTGTAATTTTTTATTAAAATAAGTTATATGAGCCTCTCTCGATGTCGCTATTAAAATATACAATGTCAGATGATAAAAAAAAAAAAAGAAAATTGCTTAACTTCGCTTTCACTCTTTCTTTCTCTTCTTTCTTTCTTTCTTTTTTTTTCCATTGCGATTTCCACATTCTTATGCTGGAAGGGTCGTTTTTTTATTATTAAAAATTTTTATCTTTTAGGTGAAAATGCACACTATTTCTATTAAAGTTATCATTAACATTTAAAAACTGATATAAGCCTTTTAGAGCTATGGTAAAAAATCCGATGAAAAGTTTTGAAAATTTTAACTATTTTTCAAAGTCATTTTTTGAAAGAAATGACTGCAACCATTTTGATTCTGAATTTTTTGGTTAGTCAATGCTATTGCGTTATCTCCGAAAGTTTATAATTTGAAGACATTAATTACAAAAAATAGTTTTCCCTGTAATTTTCAGTAAAAAAAAAAAATGCTATTAGTGTTATTTTAAACGACTATTTCAATTCTGTGCTCTAACTTGAACTCATTCTGTATATATGCTAATATGTAGATATAAAATAAGTACGTTAGATTCTCATATTAAAAGGATTATAATATGGAGATTAGTAAAAATTAAATTAAAAGTATAAATTAAATTACTATTAAACTTTAAATTAGTAAAAATTGAATTAAAACTATTGTGGGAAATTAGTAAAAATTAAATTAAAACTGTAATTAAAAGATACCGAATAAATTGTTACTAGCACTTTCGGTATCATACAACTTCAAATAAAAGAATAAACTTAAGAATAAGCAATATGGAAAATGAATATGAAACTTCTTTTCCGAAGAAATTAATTGTATATGCCACATTCCAGAGAGACAATTTTATCTTATCAGTTCTTGTAGAAGAAAATTTTATTACACATACCCATTGATATAAAATGACACACCTAAAAATAAAGGTTCTTTTCAGGGAAAAACATTCTTATCTGAACAGGAAATTGCACAGATATGTCAGTATATATAAAATCCATGATATAGATGGTAAAAGTCGAAACATTTACAAACTCTGTGGATAAAAAAATAAAAGAATGAAGATATTTGTTTTAATTAATATAAGCTAATTTTAAATGGCATATATTTTAAATAAAAATGGAAAAAAAATGTAATCCTGATAGCAACAATTATTTAATTATTTTTCTTTCTTTTCTGTTAAAAATTATTTAGAATTGCATTTATTCATTTTAAAAGTACTGTTATTCGATTTTGTTAACCGAATAGAGCTAAAAAATACTGCAAATACACATTTTGCCCATATTGGCGCATTTAATGTACATGAAAGTAAATTAATTAACTAAATTTTAAAAAAGTGAATTTTTATCTTAGATTTTAAGTAACATCCTCACATAAAAATATATCAGAAAGTCAAATAGGCAGAAAATTCTCGGAATTTAATTACTCGCATACAAAAAAAAAAAAAAAAAAATAGGCATTTTTATAATTTTCTGTCTGAAATCTCCCTATAATCTGCTATATAAAGAGGAATTATGATTCTTTGTCTATAAAAATAGGATAATTCAAAAGCAAAATTACTTGCACCACTTAAATATGGAAAGTGATTCTTATATAAATGTGAACATTCTTATTATGATTCTTATATAAATTCAAACAAAATGAAATTTGGCAAATATATATATATATATATATATATATATATATATATATATATATATATAGTCAAATTTTGGAGCAAATATGCCACTGCAGTCATCTTGCCCAATAGTACATAGGTCAATGCAATAAATCTACATCATACCAAGGGAGTTATATGAATTTTATTCTGTAATATTTAGACAAAGGTTTGTTGAACTTTATCTTATTTTGAGTGGAGACTATAAAAAAAAGCTTCTACAACCTGTACGTTTATCTATAAGTATCTGTGTATAATAATTGAAAAATACAGTACGAAAAATAAATTAAATTTGGTATTATGTGATATTGATAACATAACTGTAAATCGGTAAAAATGTTTCTCCAAATTT
Organism: Argiope bruennichi; assembly: GCF_947563725.1. Lineage (NCBI taxonomy): Eukaryota > Metazoa > Arthropoda > Arachnida > Araneae > Araneidae > Argiope > Argiope bruennichi. The sequence goes on along the minus strand of NC_079152.1, from coordinate 96,322,811 downwards.
TTTTAAAAATCAGACAACTAGAAGGGGTCCAAAATTGATATCTAATTCACCACGAATTTAAGCACATAATTTCCCATACTGCATAAATATGTCACGAATTTGAAGATGGAGCATTTTCGATAACTGATTTTAGAAATAATACTTCTTTGCCCTTTCCATAAGCTTTAAATGCCACATAGTTTTCTGAAAAGCTAGCGTCATCACACTAGTAAACGATAATCTTTCCCTGGTTCAGAATATTAAAGTTGATTCTTGTACTTACTTGGCTTCCAAGACCAAAGCAATAACACCAGCCGCTAACGGAGCAGCTGCGGAAGTTCCTGTGTGATGAACGGTGCACTTGTTATGGAGATCTGTGGTGGCCTGTAAACATAGGAGAAAACTCTTGTGTTAAAATTTTGTACAGGCTTACTTAACTGAAATAGTTTCGGTAAATTATATTCAAGTGTTAGTAACATTTCTAATATAGGAAGATTGAAATTTAGATTATTCAGGAGTGTAGACTTAATATTAATATATTATTAAACGTTGATGTTCTGTTTTAAATATATAAAGATGACAAATTTATTAAAAAAATATAGTAACTATATATATTAAAATTTTCAATCGAACTTAATAAAAATATAGTAATTATATATATTAAAATGCTTATTACATGAGTTGTAGCGAATAATAGATTGTAATAATGTTTAAATTACATTATTATAATCTACTTTTAAAAAATAATCTTAGAACTGCAATCTATGAAAAATTGAAAAATGACACATTACAACATTTTTTTCCCCATATAAAATTATATATTTTGCGATTGATTAAATTATGGAAAACAAAGGAAATATAACTTACTCCATGGAAATTCTATGCATTGATGACGCAAAATGTGCATTGATTGGAACAAATTGCATAATATGATAATTTAGGAATTTCTATCGAAATTTAATAAATATTACTTAAAAGTTGAAATAATAATGTTATTTTATTCCATTATTGGATAGTTATTGGATTTTCTTAAAATCTTTCATTTTATGAAATTCAATTAGAACCGATCTCTATAAAAGTACTTTTAAATTCTTTATTATCCGATTCTGGGTCACAACGCTTTGACGATTTAAATTAAATCAATTGAAAATTATTTTTATTAGAGAAATAACGTGTTATTTCTCTAATAAAAATAATTTCATTCTGCATTTATGAAATTCTTAAATGCTATGCTAACAATTAAAAATTTCATAAATGCAGAATAAATTTGAACTCCATATAAACCTAAGTATAAATAAATGAAATATTTTTTTTTATTATCTCAAATTGAATTAAAAATTATTTTTATTAAAACAAAAGATTAAGAAATCTATACAATTTTCTATCGAAAATTTATTACTGGGAGCACACATTTGAGTTAAGTATTCTATTGCAATAAAAAATGAACTGAAAAATTTTAAAAAGACATCTTATTTAGGTTATTTTCTATATATTCATGATATGCATTGTTTCTATAAATCGTATGAGGTTTCGCAAATGGTAAGGAATCATAACTTTATTTAATTATTAATTAACTGATAATTAATTTCCGAAAATATTAAAATATTATCAACAGGAAAGCATAACTGAGCAAAATTTCAAAATTCTTACAGATTAGAGAAAAAGGTAAAAAAAATGGATGGCAAAATCCCTCGTTTATTAGCTCGAAACAAATCAAATTAAGTAAAAGCATATAAAGACGAATAAAGAAGACGTATTTGCACGAAGTAAAATGATAAGCAGAACAAAGATTAGAAAACATAGAATTTCTTTTTTTTAAAAAAATGAAATTACACAGCAAATTTTATTCAAATTAAATTTATTTTGTTTAAAACGCAGCTGATGAAAGACTATTTCCTTTACTACTTTTTAAATTGTTTACATACCATTTTTGCTGATTATAAATGATATTTTTATAATTATTTTAAGCAAAAAAAAAATTTTTAAAGCGTTAATACCTATTATTGTATTTTTTTTCCATAAAAAAGGTGCATTATTGAATGAATTTAGTCTCAAATATAATTAAACGGAATTCAAAGAAATTGAAATCTTTATTAGTTCTACTAACTAAATTATTTAAAATATATGATCATAAAGCTAGGAATCTCAGAATATTCCTTTCGGTTTTCGAATTTAATGAATTATTTTCAAAACAGAATTATCCATATTTTTGTCAAACATTTATTTTTATTAACTATCTTTGCTAAGTATTAAATAATTGAAGTACATTTGGAATTATTGTAAAATGCATTAATGCAAAATCTGGGAGCATTAGAGAGCAAAGCAATCATAAGATTTTGAAGTAATTCTATAAATACATGTTCCAGTTAAATATCACTGAGTAAATATTCCCAATGCAGTAACTTTATACATTTGATAGCCACAGGCGAAACTTGCATCTCTCTTTTAAATGAACCAGTAATCAGAAGTTAACAAGTATGTACTCGCAATCTTCTCATCAAACGGAAACACACAAGTATGTACTCACAATCTTCTGATCAGAGTACGCTCCACTTGAATAAGCGGTTGTCATGGTAGAGGCGCATCTTTCCCCATACCAGGGGAAATCCCCCCTTTGGCTGGCACTGCCAACGGACAGAGTGTAAATCGAGTTGGTGTATCCATCGCAGTTACAGTTATCTCCCTTCGATCCTCCGTTGCCAGATGCCCATACATAGATGGTCCCTTTACCCCGTCGTCCCTAGAAATGAAAGTTGATTTATTTGTAGAACTGAAATGATATCGGTATGGAGCAGGATTTGTATTACTAGCAAAATAATAGGTTAAAAATTAGCTATGTATCATGCAGTTGGGACTTTTTATAATGACAAAATCTGACGGTGAGAATGAGATGTGCTTTTATTTAACTTGATTTGTTTCATGTTTATTAAGAAGTCACAATTTTGTTATCGATTTATCACTCTTATCCTAATGTAAGAGAGTTTTGGAATTTTTTTTGTAGTTGTATGTTGCCGATGTCTTTACAATATTTTGATATTTTCGAAACTTAATCATTAATTAATCCATTCGTTTGAATTAAATTTTAAGTTCATAAGAGATTTGCCATTTGACATGGAATTTTTGAAAAAAAATTGAATAGAAGATTTTATAATCTCTAGTGATAATAAAGAAAAGTGCATTTCTGTCGGTGTGTTGACATTTTGCATGGCAGATTTAGATTCTAGATTTAGAGCTATGAAATTGGATTTAAATATAATTTAAAGAGTAAAATTGTCGACAATTTTAAAGTTAAAAATATTTTCAGTGATACCAAATTAGTTATAATAAAAAATTCCCCATACATTTAACACATTTAAAAAAAATCTTTTCATGCATAACTTTAAACAATATTTTTCATCATTGCAATGAAATTCAAATCGTTTCATTTCTAAAAAATATTTTATCACGTGTTTTGCTTCCACTGGTTAAAGCTAGAGAATGAAAATTATATATCTATATGTATTTGTATTTTATCGCGTTTTTGTGATACCGAAAATAAAGTTCTCTAAGATATTAAGTGTATTTGAAAATATATCCAGTAAGCAGTGATTATTGCTGTTTAAATTCTTATCAGCATGTTTTATTATGGCTAATATGACTTTGAATTGAAAACCAAACATGTCCTTCATCATGTCATTAAATGTTAGATGATAAAAATGTCACAAAGCTTGATGCTATTAGAGATGTACATATACATATTAAATAGTATAAGTGAAAAGAAATTATAAAATCTTAAATGCCTATAACAATTTTGAAATTTATAAATACTTATTAACGCAATCATTAATATAAAATTATCCATAAGATTTTTTCAATTGAGATGAAAACTCAGTCATTATAGCAGACAAACAAATTGGTCCCCAAAATTCAGCTAATGTCAAGAATAAGGAAACATTTAACTGAACTCTAGTACATCAGAAAATGAGTGAAAAAATTGATTGCAAAATTTAATCCTAAAAAGCATGAAACAAATTGCTTTAAATAAAAACATGTAAAATTAGAATATTTCGGGAAAGTTTTAGTATAAAAGGGAACTGGCATTCTACATTTTATATGAAGATGCCATTACCTGTTTAATTCCCTTTTCCAGAGCCTCAACAGCCAATCGTTTTGGGCCATCTACTGTCATTCCATCATCATTCGGTCCCCATGAAGCACTGAAGATGTCGATATGGTCTACGTTGTATGCAATGGACACTGATTCTACAGCATCATTTACTATGCCGTCCAGCATTCGGATTCCTTATGAGGAGAGAAAGAACAAACTCATTTTAAATTTCATTTTCTTTTGCTGAAAATCATTAGACATTTTATTTTTATAAAGTACCCAAGTATTTTAATATTCATCGAAAAGTGTAGTAAGCTTTCAAAAATTCGATATTCTAACTTTTAATGATTTTTTTTTTGTTTTTTGTTTTTATTCTTCTTCCCGAAACACACTTTTTTTAATTATTTCTGTAGGTTTACACACAAGCATTCATTTCCTAAATGCGGGGAAATCGATAAATAAGTGATGTCACACCGATATCTGTGCCGAACTTTAAATTTAACCATCCGCAAACTGTCTCTATCCTGAATATATTGTCGATTTTTCTCAGAGTCATCTTAATACATATGAGTGCCCCATTAAAAACATAATTATGAATTTGAAAGCCTATGGTCCAGCAGAATTAAGTGAGGAACAAAAAAATCTAGTTTAGTTTAGTTATATTAACGTCCCGTTTGAAGCAACACTAGGGCTATTTTGGGACGGACCTCGTCATTTTGAACCGCGGTTAGATGACGAGGACGACACCTGAGCTGGCACCCCCCTCTCCACACCACACCACACCAGCGGGAGGACGTTTGGTCAGGACGGATTTAACGTGCAACTAGCCCCCTTACACGACGGTTCTTCGGTGGAATCGGGTCTCGAACCTGAAACCCTCCGGTTCCGAAGCCGAGACCTTACCACCAGGCCACCGCAGCCCCACAACAAAAAAAAATCTAATATTTTCGGATAAGTACGCTACAGGTTTTCACTTAGATAATTAAAGTAAAAACAGTATTGTAAATTTGTTGGTCATCTTAGATCATTGGTGCTCCTGAGATATAGTTCAGTTTGCCTATTAGAAGAGATGGCCCTGAATTTTCTTTACATTATTGTAAAACTACATGTAAAAGTAATTTTCACAACGATTTTATGAAAGATAGAATAAAAATATTACACGCATTTTCGATTACTGCGTTTGTGCATTGTTAGCTCAATATTCTATCCAGTGAAAATGTTTTTTCCCAAAGTATTTAGAAAAGGAGATAAAGAAGGCAAACTAAATTAAAGAAGGCCAATGATAGAGTTATCTGAGTTGCCATCATCTGGCTGAAACCACCAAACAAGTTTATTGAGTTCAAAGGATCTGTTCTCTATGAAAAGGTGAATTGTAATCTCTAGTACAGTCTATTCAGATAAGATCAGAGACGCATAAGATTAATTTATTCAAACTGATTAAGATCGAATAGAAATAACAAGCATCGAATTTGAAAAAAATAAAGGAGTGAACTGTGTTGACTCATTTTTGAAATTTTGTTATAAGGTCTAAATATAACATAAGGTACATTTCAACTTTTATTGAAAATTGTGTTCTCAAGTTGATTGATATAATAAGCAGTTCCGTTGCTATGGAAACGATAAGAGTTTTAATGACACAAATTCATTTTTTTAATGCTCCTTTTAGGTAGATTCCTATGGGAAGACTACCTATTACAATGGTTCTCATTGCATGACTTGGGAACATTTCTTCAGTTCTTTACCGATCAGGACCCATAGAACCCACAACTACCCTTCATATTCAATTGGGTTTTTAACTGGCTTGGAATATCTTGTTAGAAATGTAAAAATCTCGGAAGATTTAGTAAATGATCCATCCATCTAACTCAAAGGGGAAAAGGTGGCGGTGGAAACTTACATTTCATTATAACTTTCTTAATATTGGAGATACAAAAATAAATCTAATTAGCCAAATCCGTGCCTCATTAAGACGAACTTTTGCATTTAAAGTTTTTTGATAATGGCAATAACTTAGAAATTAGGGACTGAAAAGTGATTTTCAGGATCTAAGTTTCATTGTTTCAACGTCAACAATTAAACTTAGATATAGAGGAAATTTACCTTTATCTTCCAGCTTGCGGAGAGGATTCTTTTTTTTATTCCTATAAAATATTTTCGGCTAATTTCTATTGGATGAAAAGGATTTTTAAATTTACTTAACGTCATTAAAACTCAATGCCGTTAAAATCATCTGTTATCTTTTACTGCGTCTCCACAAAATTAAATGAAAAAATTAATTACTTTTTAAACCAAGTTTACTAAGATAAAATAAAAATAAAATAAACGAAGCAGTTTCAAGAGATGATTTCAAATTAAAAACCATAATGCAATACTTTTAAACATAAAAGCGCGCATTTCAATCGCGAATCTTTAAATGGGAATTTATTATAATTCCTATTTATTTCCTCCTACGGATTCTGTTTCCCTCATGTCAAAATCAGAACAATAAAACTGATATTCTTTTGCATGCAAATGCATTTTTTTATATCCTATCCTCTTCTAAATCTATTCTCCTATTTCATTTTTTTGAATACCATGAAAGATTGTTGACAGAAATTTATTCGTTCAATTTGAATTTCTCAGATTCTTTTGTTCCCTTTCAATTTTATATGCATTCACTTCTTTTTTTTCTCTTTTAAATGGTATTATCATAGAACTGCGGCTGGTAAATAAAAAATACATAAATCGAAACTAATTAATAACAAGGATTTTATTGATTTAATCATTTTATTTAAGATCTAACAAAACTATCTTATATTTTGTCCCATCTGAGAAATAAAAGTTCGATGGTTAAGTGAAATAAAATTGAATGAAATGGAGTGTGTCTTTGGAGTGTCAGTCTTTCCCACGCATTTAATCTGAAACGGTTTTGTTTAAAAACTATAAAATATAAAATTCCGTTTTAAATGAGTTCCATGATTATATATTTTGCGCAATAGCATGAGTGATAACTTTGTGAAATTCGCAAATATTTCATATATTTAAAAAATTGTCCTTCTCCGAAAATATCTGAGTGCAATCAAAGAAAATGTCCAAATAAAAGTTGTAATCAAAATATTTGCTTTTATATGTATATATACATGTTGATGCACCAACACCAGAGAGCTAATATAACATAAGAATATAGAGATCATGCAGTTAAGATGACGTCCTTTTTAACTGACCATTGTTCAAAATTACGAAATAGAAACCAAAATAGTTCTTCGTTGCTATTATTATTTTCTCATATACATAGTTTAGAGAAAGTAAAGTAATCGTCAAAAAAATTCGAACTCGAGATTTTGATGAATCTTCTCTTTTCAGACCTACTTGAGTTAGAAAAACATATTTTTGGAAAATGCCCGTCTGTCTGTCTGTGACAAAGATAATTAAAAAACGCTTTGAACTAGATGATTGAAATTTAGTATACTGTCTTTACACCAAATTTAAAGGTTTCTATCAAATTTTTAGAAAAAATTGTTTAATGTCTATTAGGTGTTCGAATGTAAGCTAACACCATAACTACAAACCAAAGACAGCTAGAAAGATATTCGATACTCACATTTAACATCTATATTGTAGACACCTGTCAAATTTTGAGCCAAATCAAACCACTGATTGACTGTCTGTAAGTCTGTACTTTCAGAAACAAGTAAACGCGATCATTCAAAAACGCAGTGACTTAAATATATCAAATTTGGTATTTTATTTTGAGACTACAAATGCAGTTTTTTGTGTCATCTTTTTGTTTTAATTGATTGAGCTAAAAGTTGTTAAAACACAAACTAGATTTTAGCATACTATTAATGCATGCCAAGGATTCGCCAAATAACTCTTCGAGGAAGTCATGATCGATTCATTAAAAATGCTGAATTCATGCCAAAACTATTGCATAACTATTGTTCCACAATGCCATGTAAAGCGTTTTCTGGCATGGCAAGTTTATTAGAGCGTTTGCGAGAAAGTTTTGTGGAGACAACTCCCACTTGCTAGTCCATCAATCAAAGTTAAGCAAAATCAATTTATAAATTTTGCATCATCTTTTTCAATTAGGAGGCAAAAGGGAGGATTAAATATGATATTACGATACATTAAATTACATATAAAATTGTCTTTGTTATTGTATTTTAAGCGTAGATAATCAGCAAATCTAAAAAAAGAAGAATTAGATAAACCCAAGAGAGAAAATAAATAAATAATTATTCTTAACTATCAATTCAATCCAGCACGTTACCAGTTAACTTTCCATTTCAGTCACCTGGTGGGTTTACTTAATGATAACATCATCGTCTCTTATAGCAAGCAATACATCAACTTTGGAAAGAGCGAGAATGTATAAATTGTCTTTGCTGTTACCACAAATCATTATTCATTATGTTTTTTACTTTTACATTACTTAATTTGTCTTATTAATTTAAGAAGTTATCTTTCAAGTTTTATTTAACAGCTTTAAATATATAGTGTTAATCAATAAGTATTAAAAACTATACATATAAACACGCTTCATTTCCCTTAAATTTTAAAACATATCTGTCAACAACAGACAGAATCTGTACCTTAGTTGAAGGAGTTGGATGTCGAAACTATTTATTTCTGAATATTGCCATCCGTCATTTTAAATGTAATGAAATCACAGAAGAACGAAACCATTTTTACTGTTTCAAGCAAAAGCAAGGCTTCAATTATCTTAGTGATCTAATAATTATTTTGTGTTTTTTAATGATGAATATCTACAAACATGTTTATTTAATCTTAGAGGATATTAGCTTATTTTATTTTCAGTGTTTGCCTTTATTATTTCCAAGAATAATTGATCAAGTTACTTTGGAACATAACGTCAGACTTACCACCAATTTTCGCATTGTATGCTATACCAACGCCGCATTTTAGATTATTAGCAACCATAGCAATTTCTCCAGCACATCTAGTTCCATGGCTAAAACACAAAGAAAGTTTTTTTTATATATATATTATACAAAGGTATGTCAGAAAACTCTAAGGCACATGAAAAATTGGAATTTTAAGAATATGGGATCTTACTTGTTAGAATCAGATTCATCGTATCGTGGAAAAGGGTCATCATCGTCATCGTTTGTATCCCAGCTAGCTTTTGGATCCTAAAATAAAATTAATGAATTATATGGTTATTGAATATCATGCTTTCATGTAATGTCAGAAAAATATAGCTAGGTCATAACTAAGAAGAATGCTATCTACATAGTATTAATAAATAGAGTTATTCTGAGATTTATTCATTTGCAAAAGCTTAGAGGGAATGAAATCAATCAAGATCAATGCCTAATGCTCCGAAAATCATTTTTTAATGCAGCAATTAAGTTCATGTTAGAGTTCACAATTTTAAGCTTGATGAGATGCATTTTAATAGAATCAAAACTTTATACATATGAATTTAAAACAAGAGGTACAGACACATCCATTAGAAGAGATACTATTGAGTTTTAGATTTTTTGTATTACTCATATATAACGCTTATACATTATAGAGCCTCAAGTGGCCATTTGTAATAAAATAATCAATAGAAAAAAATGGAAGAAGCGTTGCTGATCAACGATTTCATACTCGCAATACCGTTTCTACTATCCAACTCTGTTGCACTAAAAGCAAAGAATTCTAGCATTATCATTAATTCTTCTTTCACAGATTAGGTGGCGCCATTAAATACGAAGTCTAGTATATGTAGAAGTTTCTGTTGCTCGGATAAAGTGATTTCCTAACTACAGAAACTTGTTTGAGGTTTTGTTTAACCGAGTGACACTTTTCCTTTTAACTTACTATTAACATCGAACTAATTAAAAACATTCATTTAAATATGACTGATTAAACCTAATTATCTAAGTTTGAATATGGAAAACAACACTTTAAAACTATAATTTATTTATTTAGTGTGAGAAAAATTCTAATTACCTTTAATAACTACTTTTTAAAAAAATGACGAAAAATAGTAATTTGAAATTCGTGGTAAAAAAAGGGTTATGTTAAAATTATGATAATCTTTCTTGCAATTTTAGAAGAAAAAAAAATTCAAATTTCGAATGCTTCCAGTGTGGCCTTTAAATTGGATGTAAAATTTTTCTACATGTTACAATGTTCATAATTTCTCACCAAATCTTATGAATTATCGACGATTGTATCCTTGGATTATCTAAAAATTTCTTTAGATATTGCAATGTCCAAAGGAGCAAGTTGTGCTGTCTATGTTCTTTTTTTTTTCACAGTTTTTCCCCCAAATTTTTTGTAAATTTATTCACTATTTTTTCTATTTCTCATTTTTGTAAATAACTCCACCAATAAGCATGTGTATATGAACTCCCTAATTTGACTCTTCTCACTAACATGTAATGTGATTTGCAGACCATCGACAAGGAGAGAGTTCATTTGTAAGGCTTATAAAGCTGTTTTTTCGTTCAGCATTTTATCCTTTGTAAAGTTTAGCTCCACCAACTAAAGAGTCATTTGGTGTGTTTAGATTGTAAACTTTGTTGCTAAAAGGTTCTGATTTTGTTACAAAAATAGAGAGATATCCGACACCTTTCCATAATTTTTGAGCAAACGAAATTTATCTATCTTCATTCATTTATTAATTATTATTTTTTAAAGAATCTCCTGATTTCGTTATCATTTTATATTTTGTCTCAGAAATTGTAAAGGTGTATATTTATTTAAAAAATATCCATTTTTAGAAGTGCATTTAATTTGAAAGATGAGAAAGGGACATTTTAAAAATTGACTTTGATTATATTTCAGGTTAAGACAAATGAGAAAACTTCATGCAAAATTTTAATTACATTAGAAAGAAGATTTACTGCCGCTTTATTTATTGAATTAACTGCAAATCTATATAGCTCTTTGCTGTGAACTGTTTTGTAGCGGCTATTAATTTAGTAATAATTAACTTTAATAATAATTCATTGCTGACGAAAGAATTATTTGCTTTTTCTCCACTCACTCCTTTTAAATTTTAGAAATGCGGTACTTTAAAGACGGTAATTAATCTCAACTCAATACCCATTTTCCATTTCCAAAAGATACAGAGAAATGCTAATGCTAATTAATCCCAATTTTATTCATTTTTCAGTGTGCTTGAGTGGTCCGGAATAAAATATTTCAGCGTTTTTCTGCTGATAGAGTTAACTAAACAAAAGCGTAATTGTTGATAGTCTTGTATAAAATTGAAAGAATCAAATATTTTTAGAAGGCATTTTTTTATGTGCTAACCAGCGGGAAATATCTTTTCAACTAAAATTTTAGAAGTCAAAGCAATGTTATAAAAGCATGAAGCTCTAACTGAAATAGTGAAATTTTAATGACATCGATAATACTGCTTCACCGCACTGTAAGTTTCCAATTAGGAAGGGAGGTGTACAAACATAGTAATGGCTTCTGAATGGATCCTGATTGAATGACTATCGGACTTGTCGACCAAAATGAAGAAACCAGAAAGGTAATAGCTGAATTAGAACTAAATTTCCGGTGTTTTTTTTAATAGCCTTTTTGCCCTGCCACGGAAATTGTAAATTGCCAAGACAGAGTCAGTAGCAATAGTCGATTCGAAAGATGAGTAGTAATTAAGTTGCGCTCATGCGAGTTGTTGAGCGAAGTATCTCAAATGAGTTCTCTATGCTGTTGTGATTGTTTAATAGCGATTTGTTATTTATGTACTGTTGTTAATTGCAAATGATATTTTTATATGCGGTTCGTCATTATTTTGCTACATGTGTTTCGTGTTTTTTGTGGAAAAATAAAGCGTCGTAATCCTTTGAATGTTTAGAGGCTGTTGGAATTTTCACAGCACAATCAAGAAGAATTATAAAATTTTTTCATGACAATATGTTTTCATTTTTAATGCATATTTAGAAATTATTTGGACATTCACTATGATTCAATTTCCTTTTAGTATTGTTTTCAGCCCTTCATTTTAGTATTGTTTTTTGTACCTCAAATTTTTTCTTACAAAATAATTTTCTATTTTTTTGACATATTATCGATTGGGTGCTTATTATTTTGATTTATATATATTTATCTTTAATATAAATATCATATTTTATTGTTATAAATATTATGAAATCTTTTTTTCATCAATTTTTCTCAAAATTCAGTATTTATTTGTGCCTACATTTGGGATCACATTTTATAAAAGTATATTGATTAAATGATAAAAAGTTCTGAAAATTTTAAAATATTGCTTTGTCATCGGAACCGCAGAACTGTACAAGTTTTCAGATTTATTTTTCATCAAGAATCGAGCGAAAAACTAATTTCAAGTTCTTCACATAAAACCTGAAAAAAGTTGAATTAAATAAAAGAGAATAAAAAAAGAGGTTACTTACATAATTCTTTCTAATATCCGTGTGATTCCATTCCAAACCTATAAAAAGATAAATTATTTCAATCTTAACTCATTTAGAATAATTCAAGATTCTGCAGATAAAAATTTTCGAAAACCTGAAATAATGTGAATTGATATTGATATTTTTAGCAATTTTTACCGTCTGTGTTTTAAACGTTAACAATTTCTGAAGATGAATATATATATATATATATATATATATATATATATATATATATATATATATATATATATATATATATATATATATATATATATATATATATATATATATATATATATATATAGGTTGTTGCCGAATTCGACCGACAAATTCAGAGGGGTGATAGTAGGCATCAAGAGGATAAAGAATCACCACCATACAACATGGGGTCCTAAACGACGTTTAGGGGGTGAAAATCGCAAAAATGCAGGGAGTCAGAGAAGTGTTGGAAACTGCAAAAAAAAAAAAAAAAAAATGGTGTTTTAACTATGAATTTTTTTTAAGTGGAAGCGCATTCTTCAAGGCTATTTTCCATGTAAATAATATGCCGATTTGATGAACCAGGGGGTCGTAAATTATTGAAAACGAAAAATAGCTAAGAACCTTTGTCTGCAAAAATATTAAAACTTTAAGAAAAATAAAAGCTTGAAAATATAAGGAATTTTATACTCTTTAATTTGATATAAGTCTGTAGTGTGAAAACTGAGGGGTTTTTTAGATATTCAAGAAAAACTAAAAAGTTTGCCGGGAAACATCGCTGCAACATCGGCACCTATGTTTACAGAAGATATTGCAAAATTCTACCGAAGGATTCTGAAGAGTGATAGTAGGCATCAAAGCGATAAGAATTTCCAAAGAAATATAAAGTCGCAAACGACGGTGAAAAATTATTTGATGGAATACAGATACATCATACATTTACAGCACAGACATTTTAATATAAGAAATCAGACAATGGGAAACTTTTATAAAAATTGCTCAATGTTGCGGCAGCGGAGGTGCACAACCGATACCGAAGATTAAAGGACCGCCGGAAGCGCTCAAACATACAGGTGTGCTTGCAATTTCTCCAGCAGCGACGATGATCCGTGCTACGAGATTTTCAACTATATTCAAAAGCGTTTGATAAAGAAGAGATTTCATGTGGCTCCAGAAGAAGAAATCCAAGGGAATAAGGTTCAGGGAACGTGGAGGCCAATCAACAGGTCCGCCGCTTCCAATCCACCTCCCAGGGCATATATCATCTAGGTAGTTACGAATGGAATTCGAAAAATGCGCTGTTGCACCTTCATGCATTAACCACTTAACAACATGTTCTGACTTGCAATGGCCGGTATTCCCTACAGTAAATCCGGAAGGACGTGCTGCAAGAAAACAAGGTACTTTGCGCCACTGAGGCGTTCGGGCATAAGATACGGTCCCAACAGATGATCTCAAAGAATTCCTGCCCAGATGTTAACACTAAATTTGTGTTGCACGTTCGACGAGACAGTGATATGGGGATTTTCGTTTGACCAAATATGTGCATTGTGCGTGCTCAAGAAGCCTTCTCTAGTAAAGCAGGCTTTATTTGAGAATAAAATTCTTGCAGGAAACAAGTTTATCTACAAGTTCTCTTGTGTGGCACCAAGCATCCAGCGTGCGAACTCCATCCGAAGTAGGAAATCGTCATAGCATAGGATTTGAACTTTCTGTAAGTGGAAGGGGTACATGTTTTCAGCACGTATGACCTCCCACCCCATTTCGTGCCGAATACCCAATTCAGCTGCAACTGATCGCGTGCTTGTCGATGGGGTATCGGCAAAGCGCTGCAAAACCCGGTTTTCAGTTTCAGGTGTGCGCACACTGCGTTCTTTCACTACATTTGGCCTCGTTATTTTGAAGGATCCTTTCTCCCGCAACCGTCGATCAATATTTGCAAAGGTGCTGGGGTGTAGACAACGCCTATTTGGATATTGCTCTTGGTATATTCTTTGTGCTAAGCGTCCATTACATCCTCTCGGCCGTAAATTAAATGGATATTCCCATATTCGTCATTCGTGAAATCTGACATTTTGTTTGCGAATGAAACTTATCGACTATCAATACTGCACTTACCTTTAATGAATACAAGCTGTTTTTATACTCCTCGAACCATCAATTCTGCAATGCTCGCTGCTTTTATATTCTTCGAAAGCATGGAAAATTTACATATGAGAAAGCTTCTTCTTCTCGGCTACCTTGTTCCAAATCCTCGCATTCATAGAGCCATTCACTTCGACAAGCTAATTGTCTCTTCGATGTCTGTTTTTGCGATTTTAACAGAATAAACGTCTCCTGCGATCCTTTGTTTTATGATAATTTTTCATATCCTTTATGCCTATTATCACTTCTTTAAATTTACTTTTCGAATTTGGCAACATCCTCTGTAAACATAGGTATCGATGTTGCAGCGATGTTTACTGGCAAACAATTTAATTTTTCTTGAATATCTTAAAATATCCTCAGTTTTCCCACTACAAACATACATCAAATTAAAGAGTATAAAATTCCTTATATTTTCAGGCTCTTATTTTTCTTAAAGTATTATTATTTTTGCAGATAAGGGTTCTAAACTACTTTTTCGTTTTCAATAATTTACGACCCCCTGGTTCATCAAATATATATATATATATATATATATACAATTAACAAACGGCATGCAAAAATTTTAACAATTTTTGTTTGTTTGTTATAATGATTGATTCAACATTAGTTGATGTTGTAATAATAAAAATAAAATGCTGCTCCTGTTTTTATATCACAAATAGGAAGACATTAATTGTTTTCTCAATGACTCAATGAGCTATGCGCCGAGAGAAGAAGAGAACAAAAATCTTTTTTTTTTTTGCTCAAGAAATACTGTATGAAATGTGGAGCGAGAATGTGTGACTCAAATCCTCTGATTAAATGGAATAAATGGATCCACTACTGATGCTCACCTCATCTACAAGTTCTCTTCTATTGTGTAACGATCCTATATCAGGACGATGCTTATTCGATCACTTACGGCCTCATGACTAAATGATGAGGGCTTATTAGAACTTACTTCAAGATGTACGACCGTCTTTGAAACAGTTGTACCACACTTATACACGCTAACTATCTCCTGCTTTGTCCGCTAAGGGATAGCTTAGCTTCGTATCAACAGGCGTTTATAAAATACTATGCATTAGCGTTGTTTATGTTTTTAAATCTTTTTATTTTAATTCAAGAGTGAAAATCCAACTGCGCTCGGTTATACTTCCTAAATTATCAGCAATCTGATGGTGAAAAACAGCTGCTGCAGTCTGAAAAAATTCAAAATGGTGTATTCATACACCAGCAAATCACGATTTCCTAACTTTATTTATGAACAAATTATTTTTTCAGATAATTTTTAATGCACAACGTATATCTTAGTTTTTTAATGGCAACTTTAATCACTCTAGTTATAATGTAGTAAGAAATGCATTACCGTCATCCATAATAGTGATGACAACACCTTTCCCAGTGTAACCCATATTCCAGACAGGGATCGTCCTCATATCCAGCTCTGGGACATTGGGAATGTTTCTGGTATCATGCTGCAAAATAATTTAAAGAGAGATATTGTCTGGAAGATCACTTAAGAAACGATATCCGTTTCAACCGTTTTAATACAAATTCTATAAACTGGAAATTTTTTGAAAAAAGATAAATAATTATATACTTGATTCTACTTACAATAATGGTTTCATCCAAAATTTATAGAAATTTTAATTTCACAAAATGACAAAGTTTTAATTGAATAATTACTATTTTGTCAGCATGCATTTTTTTAATATGAAAAAAACCTTGATCATCTCATTTTATCATATTTAATTGATAATTTTTAGATTTTTTTTTTCTAAAATTTATTGAAATTATTTATATTAAAAATCTCTCATTTAGAATTTACTAATGTGGGTAAATATTTTATTAGATTTACATTATTTGAAATTCAAACTCTAAATACAAGAAAAACAATCTTAAATTCTTATTTAGCATATTCTTTTCAGAAAATTATGGAATTGGTTTCTTAAGTTGAAGTATAAAAAAAAATGTATTTCTAATCGAGGTTATGATCATTCATAAATTTTATAGGAAAGAAAAAGTTCTTGTAAGAAAAATGCAATGATTATGAAATTTTATAATTAAAAAATGATCATTATCAGTTTAATGAAATTGAAATTTAAAATTTGGAAAATCAGACTAATTATTATCATTACTTTTACTTTTCAAAATTTTTTGTTTTTGATAAAAAATAAAAAAATAAATATTTGTAGTTTGGACAGCATTGGAATCTATTATATCATTGAATCACTTAAAAATAGTGACTCATTGTTATAAGAAGCAATACTATAAACATGCAATGCATATTTATAGTATTATTTTGTTTGTATATAAATTAAATGAATTGACCTCAAGAAATCAGTATAGCAAAAAAGGTTAGACAGTGTCTAGAAATAAGCTTTCTTTCATTGATATATTTATCGAGTTTCTTCGAAGATAATTTTTTATATTATGAAATAAAAGTTATAGATAAAAGTGATAAAGATTTAAAATAATCATAATGAAACAACTCTATTACTTACAAGATACCATTGGTCTTGCCATAGGAAATCATTGAATTTTATATTTTCTTTTGATGTCTTGACTCTCAGCTCCGAAGCATCATTTTGAAATTCTCTTTTAACTCGACGCTTAGCAACTTGTTGCTCCGCCCATTCAACCTAAAGATAAACTTGTAATTTACAAAAGAAAAATTTGATACAATTTTTGACTTCTTTTCTGTAAATTTTGAAATGTAGTTGAAGGCATTACGTACAAGATATAATTTATTTCTAGCACAACGTCATTCTTGGATCTAGTGCTGCCAAATTTAGTTCACACTTCATCTTGGATAGTAAGTGCTCATTGAGAAAGAGATTTTCAAATTTTAATTAAAGGTTTTTAACAATTAAAAATAAGCCAGAAGCGGAGCATTTTTTACAATAACTTCGGAACATATTAACGTACAAAAATAATTTCAATTTTAGTCTCCGATATTTTTTTTTTGTCTAAATTTAATATTTTGTATCGACATTAATTTAAAGTACAAGTTATGACAATGCTATCTATTCTTATATTTAAATTAAAACAATTTTATTAACTACCGGATATTCCCTTCGTGTGCTTTTGCCAATTCAAAATTATTAGTAAAAATGCTTTTTTCAGATATTAAATTCAAAAGAATTTTTTTTTTTATTTTCGCTTTTTTTGCATGTTTATAAAATATGCCCTTCTGGATTAATTAACGAAAGTTATCGCAGAAAATATTATGAATATCGGCAGAGTATTAAGAAATAAAAAAAATTTTTTATTTATAGCACACTTTAGTGTAAATATATATTAGCATTAGAAGTTTAGTTCCTTTACTATGGGATTTTCTCTGTCTGGAAAGTACACAATACCTCAAATCAAAATTAATCGCTAAAGCCTGATTGATACCAATAAAAATGCACTAACAAAAAAATTGCAATGCCAAATACAAAATTAAAAAAAAAATAGCAATAACCTTTAAGTTGGTTGGAGAACATAATGAATCATCATATATGAAATAATAAAACGACAAATGCCAGCTCTCTGACCTTTAATATTTATTCATCCGCGTATCGATGAATCAGGCAATTTAAATATAAAAAAAACTATATTAGATTACAGACACTAAAACAAATGTTGGGGTTCCACATCCCTTAATGACGAAATCAAAAGACAGGGATATTTTTAACTTCTCCTGCCATTACAGACGGCGGTGGCCGATTATATATACTGATCATATGTTTGGATGATAATCTTTATATAAATTGTATGATGTGAAATTCGTAATGCATAAAATATAACAAGTGATAAATCAAATCAGTCGAAGAAATTAACAGATGATTCAACCAAAATTACCATCCTACTATATTCTATACCAGAAATTCGAAAATTAAAGAGACTTTCTTTAGAAATATTACTTCTTTTATGATGCCAGTCAATTATTTTCAATTAACTAAATTTATTACTGTATTATTGATGCAGTACAGACATAAAGCACTGAAAAGAAAGAAACGACAGTAAAATTTTGATTATTTAATTAAACTGAGTGCACGTTTCTTTTATTACTTCTTTTATGATGCCAGTCAATTATTTTCAATTAACTACATTTATTACTGTATTATTGATGCAGTACAGACATAAAGCACTGAAAAGAAAGAAACGACAGTAAAATTTTCATTATTTAATTAAACTGAGTGCACGTTTCTTTTATTACTTCTTTTATGATGCCAGTCAATTATTTTCAATTAACTAAATTTATTACTGTATTATTGATGCAGTACAGACATTGTTTATGTAATTTTATTATTTATAATATTTTGTTTTTATTTAATTACTTTATTTGTATTTTTGTTTCTTTGTATATGTATTCATACAGTAAAGATTAATACTGAACATAGATGGCGCAGTATGCGCTAACCCATATGTATGTTTGGAATGTGGGGGAAGCGCACTTAAGCTGTTTTTGTAAACACTTCTCCCTGAGAGTTGGTGTGAAACTGGTGCAAGTAGGCACCGCTCGCTCTTTTGTTAGCGGCAAAAAGAAGTATTCGTTCGCTCTTTGTTAGCGGCAATTTCTACTTTAATTGTATATAGTATTATGTGTTACCTTATATATGTGAAGTCATCGTCCATGTGTTGTTATATGTGTGTGTGTGCAAAATAAATAAGAAAAGAGACAAGAAGTCATCTTTCCTTGGCTTAAATACACACAACCAGCTCTACATAAAAATTGGAGGCACCGACGAGATGTCAGCATGAGAAACAGATAAGTTCTTTCATTTGTTTCTTATTATTATTGATTATTAGTTTGATGTTTTTAAAGAGAAGAACATCTGAAGAGTTAATAAGAAGTTCTCGAATTGCGAGCGAACATAATTTGCTTTAGTTTCGGTTCCGTTTCTCAAATGATTTGTTATATAATTTCTTTTCAACATGGACGATCCGAAAAGATATAAGGAACACATAACGCAAATTAAAGTCGCAAGAGGCAAGGTTAAGGCCTCCTTAACTAGATTAGAACATTCTGCAGATGAATTAGAATCAAAAAATGAAGTAGTGATTCGTTTGCAGAGGTTAGAAGAACTTTTGAAAGAATTCGAAAAATTAGATTCAGAATTAACTATTGAGGATTCTGAAATAGAGGAATTCGAAAATAGATATTTTTCCTTGAAATTAAAGTTTCAAAATAAAATTGATGTCTTTAATACATCTCAATTTACTTCTGCTCAAACACAAAATTCTTCAGTTCAATCTATTTCGAATTTTCGTTTACCAAAGCTTACTATTCCAGTGTTTTCTGGTAAATTTGAAGATTGGATGAACTTTAAAGATTTATTTGTATCCACAGTTCATTCGCAGCTTTCACTAAGCAATAGCCAAAAATTTCAGTATTTAAAGGGTTTGTTGTCTGATGAACCCGCTTCTTTAATTAAGCACATACCGTTGTCCAATGATTCCTATGAAGAAGCATGGGGAAAATTAATGGACAGGTATGATAAGAAGAAGAAAATTATTAATGCATTAATTAAAACATTTTTGGAACAAAAGGGCATCTCTCAAGCCAATTCAACGAATTTGCGAAATATAGTTGACACGAGTGATGAGGTTTTGAGAGGGTTAAAATCTTTAGGAGAAGAGGCATCTAGCAGAGATCCATGGCTAATTCATTTGTTATTGCAAAAATTAGATCCTGAAACAAGAAGACTTTGGTCCGTGAAAACTTCAGAAATAGAATTTCCTACGTGGGAAGAATTCTTGGAATTTTTAAATACCAGATGTTCATCGCTTGAATTAATGGTTTATAATGAATATGATGCTAAAATTCCTACTAAGTCTAATTTTGTTGCATGTGAAAATATTCAAAGAAATAAAAGTGATAAAAATTGTTTGAAATGTTCGGGAATGCATAAATTGTTTAAATGTATTAAATTTAGAAATATGGATTTGAATGCTCGGAAGAATTTTGTAAAGCGAAACTATCTTTGCTTTTTATGTTTGAATTCTCATAAAATTAAGGATTGCACTAATTGCCATTTAAAGTGTACCATATGTAAAGGGAACCATAATTCACTCTTGCATGAAGATGTTAAAAGGGTAGTAAATAGTGCACGTGTTTCAGAATCCGAACCCGAACCTAACGATCAAACCCCAAAACACCCCTCCGAAGACGACATCCGCCCAGGGGTAGAAACGCAACGCAATAAATCAGTGGAACCTCAAAGGCCTGTTAGTTCTAGCACATGTCTAAACAACTCCAAATTTATAACCTTCCTTCCCACGGCAAAGGTTTTACTGTATAATAATGGGGGTGATTCTTTCTTATTCAGAGCTTTACTAGATAGTGGTTCGGAGTCCAGTTTTGTCAGTGAAAATGTAATAAATATTTTAGGACTAAAAAGAAAGAATGCTAGAGTGTCTCTAAGTGGGGTTCAAGCAGGAACCAGACGTGGCTCAGTTAATTTAAAAATTGGGTCAAGATTTAGTGAAGAATGTGTGACAGTTAATGCTTTTATTTTAAATAAGGTTACTTCTCAAATCCCAGTTGAGAATATTAACATTAAAGAATTAGATTATTTGAAGGGCATCACTCTGTCAGATGAAGATTTTTCAAGGCCATCAGTATGTGATATAATTTTAGGTTCTGATTGCTTTTTCTCAATCCTTCGTAATGGAAAAATTAGTGGGTCTGAAGGACAACCAATTGCGCAAAGCACAATATTTGGATGGGTTGTCGCAGGTCAGATTCGAAGAGATTCTATTTCATCATCGTACACACAATCGCATCTGATTTCCGTTGAAAGTGATTGTAACATTGATTCTGTTTTGCAAAAATTTTGGCAAATGGAAGAGTTGCCGGATAAAAAGTTTCTTATTTCAGATGAAGAAGAATTTTGTGAAAATCATTTTAAATCGACTTGCAGGATAAATGATCAGGGTCGATTTGTTGTAAGATTACCTGTTTATAAGGACTGTGGTGAATCGCACATAAGCCAGTAACAACTCTTCTACCCGAACGATCGTTTTGGTATAATTGTTAAGTTACTGGACTGCTAACCTAAAGGTCCCAGGTTCTATCCTAGCGCGTCTCAAACCAGCTTCAGGACATTAATCAGTTAGGAGATACAAAGGGAATGGCTATTTCTAGGCTTCTAGCTATGGAAAGGAAGTTTTAATTTGACTCAGAATTTGAAATGGAATAGAAGAGTTTTATGAGTGAATATGAAGAATTGGGGCATATGTCACCTAATAAAGATTTTGATTTTTCTAAACCGGATTACTTTCTTCCTCATCATGCTGTGCAAAAGAAAGACAGCATTACAACCAAATTTCGAGTTGTCTTTGATGGATCCTGCAAACCGCCTAACTTTAATTCGTTGAATTCAGTTTTGGGGGTAGGAAAATTACTGCAACCAGATATATTTACTATTCTTGTCAGATTCAGACTAAATAAAGTTGCTTTCACTTCCGATATAAAGCAAATGTATAGACAAATTTTAATTGATTCAGAAGATCAAAATTTGCAAAAAATAGTGTGGAGAAATTCACCTGATTCCACTATTAAGAAATACAAACTTTCTACTGTAACTTATGGAACTTCATCCGCTCCATTTTTAGCTACTAGATGTTTACATCAAGTAGGCTTGGATTCTCAAATTATAAATCCTGAAATATCTAAAATAATTCAAAATTCCTTTTATATGGATGACTTGATGGCTGGAGCAAAATCTAATGAAGAAGCAATCGCGTTAATTCAAAAATTGTCGGAAATTCTAGATGTCCGAGGATTTCACTTAAGAAAGTGGCGTTCTAATTCTCCACATGTCTTAAATAATTTAGCTGAATGCCTGAGTGCTAATGAATCTAATGTGGAAATTCATCCCGAAAACTGTTCTAAAACTCTGGGACTTATTTGGAACTCTTCTACTGATTGCTTTGTTTTTAAAATTGACTTTAATTTTGAGAATGAAATCACCAAAAGATCTTTTCTGTCACAATCAGCAAGGCTATTTGATCCTTTGGGTTTTCTTTCACCTTGCACAATATTAATAAAAATCTTTTATCAGCAGTTATGGTTGCTGAAACTTGATTGGGACAGTGCCTTACCGGAACATTTTGCAGTTAAGTGGCGTAAATTCAAAAAGGAATTTCAGCAAATATGTCACATTTCTATTCCGAGATGGCTTCTAACTACAGAAAAGGAAATTACTCTTCATGGATTTTCGGATGCATCGGAATCAGCATATGCCTGTGTAATTTATGCGGTTCAAAGAACTGATAATGGTGTTACGAAAGTCACTATTTTAGCAGCTAAAAGCAAGGTAGCTCCGCTAAAGCCTGTATCCATTCCACGGCTGGAGTTAAATGGAGCTCTCCTGTTAGCCCGATTATTATCTGTTCTAATTAAAACTTTTAATGATCATGTTATTAATATATATGCTTGGACAGATTCTCAAGTTGTTCTTTCCTGGTTGTCTTCACCTCCTCGAAATTGGAAGCCCTTTGTTGCCAACAGGACTTCAGAGATCTTGGACCTCATCCCTCAAAATAGATGGAGGTATGTGCCGTCAAAGGAAAATCCAGCAGATATAGGATCCAGAGGTTTGTCTCCTAAGGATCTGCCAGACTGTCGTCTATGGTGGGAGGGCCCTACTTTCCTAACATCATCAGAGGCTGACTGGCCAAAGCAACCAGTATTCAAAACCAATGACTCTGTCCTTAAGGAAAAGAAAAAAACTGCATGTGTATTTGCTGCAATTTTGAAAAATGACTTAATAGATTCATTAATTGAAAAATACTCGTCATATACTAAGTTAATTAATGTATTATGTTTTTGTATTCGATTTATAAATAATTGTAAAACTGGTAAAGTTAATAATTCTACAGGTATAATTGAACCTATAACTTCAAAGGAAAGAATTTTTGCTCGTAATATTATTGTAAAATATGTTCAAACTGTATTTTTTGATGCTGAAATCAATTGTATAAGGTCAAACCAACCAATGCCAAAGAAAAGCCCACTATCAGCACTTTGTCCATTCATTGATAAGGACGGGTTGCTCAGAGTGGGAGGGCGTCTTCAAAATGCATCTTTGCAATATAATGCAAAACATCCTATCATATTACCTAACCAGAATAAATTAAGTATTCTGATTGTACAATATTTTCATATTTTAAATTTGCATGCGTGTGGTAATTTGTTAATGGGTA
The DNA here is from genome assembly GCF_947563725.1 of Argiope bruennichi. Lineage (NCBI taxonomy): Eukaryota > Metazoa > Arthropoda > Arachnida > Araneae > Araneidae > Argiope > Argiope bruennichi. The sequence goes on along the minus strand of NC_079152.1, from coordinate 96,299,069 downwards.
TTTTACGCCAAACATTTTAGAAATTAAATGTTAAAAGAATAGTTAAAAAATGTGTATTAAATTGTGTTGTATGTTGTAGATTTTGAAGTAATATGTCAAAACAAAACAGGAGAAAATGGAAAAAATTGTTATCCAAACATTAAAATCGGTGATATTGCAATTATTAAAGAAGACAATATTCCCCCAGCAACATGGCCTCTTGGTAAGGTTGTAGCTATACATCCTGGTAAGGATGGGGCCATAAGAGTAGTTACATTAAAAACTTTGAAAGGGCTTTTTAAAAGGTCTATAGTTAAACTGTGTATCTTACCTGTGCATCAAGAATGACTTCTTGATCGGTGGGAGTATGTTTATGTGATTTTATTATTTATAATATTTTCTTTTTATTTAATTACTTTATTTGTATTTTTGTTTCTTTGTATATGTATTCATACAGTAAAGATTAATACTGAACATAGATGGCGCAGTATGCGCTAACCCATATGTATGTTTGGAATGTGGGGGAAGCGCACTTAAGCTGTTTTTGTAAACACTTCTCCCTGAGAGTTGGTGTGAAACTGGTGCAAGTAGGCACCGCTCGCTCTTTTGTTAGCGGCAAAAAGAAGTATTCGTTCGCTCTTTGTTAGCGGCAATTTCTACTTTAATTGTATATAGTATTATGTGTTACCTTATATATGTGAAGTCATCGTCCATGTGTTGTTATATGTGTGTGTGTGCAAAATAAATAAGAAAAGAGACAAGAAGTCATCTTTCCTTGGCTTAAATACACACAACCAGCTCTACATACATGAAACACTGAAAAGAAACAAACGACAGTAAAATTTTGATTATTTAATTAAACTGAGTGCATGTTTCTTTTATTACTTCTTTTATGATGCCAGTCAATTATTTTCAATTAACTAAATTTATTACTGTATTATTGATGCAGTACAGACATAAAGCACTGAAAAGAAAGAAGCGACAGTAAAATTTTGATTATTTAATTAAACTGAGTGCATGTTTCTTTTATTACTTCTTTTATGATGCCAGTCAATTATTTTCAATTAACTAAATTTATTACTGTATTGTTGATGCAGTACAGACATGAAGCACTGAAAAGAAAGAAACGACAGTAAAATTTTGATTATTTAATTAAACTGAGTGCGTGTTTTCAACGGCAATTCTCTTAGCTAAAAGTAACTCATTATACTTCATGATAGACGTAGACGCTGATCTTATTGACGAAACGCATATTCCTGTCTTGGTTTGGAACACACACACTTATTACGATTTATTTTTAGAAATTAAATAGTTTACAAATTATAAATATGGTTCAAAATGCTATTTGGAACACAATTGTTTTTAACTGGATATTAACTATATAGTTTCATTTAAATAGAATTTCTGACTAAAATAAAGATGCATAATTTCAATTTTTGATTTTTGATTTTTATTTTTTTTATTAATTGAAAGTGGATGGAATTTTAAAAATTTCTGAGTGCATTTGCATTAAGCATTCCAAACAAAGAAAACCTCTAATTAAAATATTTTTGTATTAATTTTTGATGTTTTTTAAAAAGTTCTTTTAGTTTTCCCCTCATTCAATTTTTAGGTATAACATTCTGAACGGGTTTTTTTTTTTTTTTTGTTGCAATTCCTGTTTCATTTTACGTATTTAATTTTCTTACAGAATATTTCAAATGCACATAGTTATTTAGGGACTTAACAGCGATTGATTTTTTTTGTGGGATATCTTTGAATTGTTTTGTAATGTTATTTGTACCTATAGTTTTATGTACTACGGATTTAATATATCGAATTGTTATTTCCAAATTAAAATTTCCATTTTCCCAATTTAGATTACATCTTCGGGTAAGTAGATCGCCACGGATAAATATATATTTTTCTTATTTTCAATATACAAAGCATTTTTTAATGCAATAGTGAATGAATTGTGATAATAGAATAATATGCGGTTTTTTAATAATCATGGAATTTAAATAATTGTCTTTATTATTAAATAAAAAAAAACTTTGCGTGGATTTTTATACAGAGCAAAAATTACTTTTCGTTTCGTAGTTTTAAGTTTAAAGAGGAAAATAAGACTTGAAAATGAAGCTCTCATAAAATTTAACAAGAACTTTATAATTAAATCTTCTTTTCCAGCTTAAATTTTAAACAATGGATCTATGAACTCTGCCTTTCTTTCTAGAATGAGGTTTATAGCGGAGAAGTGAGAAATTTTTTTTTTCTTTTCACTTTCAGATTTTTTTTTAACGATTGTGTTTGTAGAAAGTTCATATTTTTTGTCATCTTCAGTATTAATATATGAATGCGTATCTGTTTCTTAGACTCTGCAAGACAGACAAATTGAATCATAATAACTAAATTCAACTTTAATAGAAAACTATCTGCAATTAATCGCGATTTTAGTGAAATTTTGATTAGAGAATTTATTTACAAAATGTTGCACGATTCTTTTTTTATTTTTTAACAAAAATCATGCAAAATATTGCACGAAAACATTTGCATGCCCTTTTAAAATTCAAAATTCTTATTGCAACTTAAAACTTTTCATGTAATGATTCAAATTTATTCATCACTTAATATTCTCTTTTTGCTATTAATTATTTAAAAAATAATTTTAAGATATAATTTTCAACAATTATTTTCATTTTTGCAACAAAATTTAAACGTTTTACGAAATTTATAGAAATGTTCACTAGCGTGTTTTAAAATGCTAACAATGACTGCATATTTTGCAATTAAAAAAAAAAGACAGCAGTTATGCTTAAATTTTCACTTCAAAAATAATTAAAGATGAAAATTTGTTATGTTTGGTTGATTTCCAAATAATGCTTCTCCTTTTTGCTATATATTTTGACAAATATCCGTTGCTATTCTGTAAGCTTAAAACAGTTTAACGTACATCAAATTATTTCAAAAACATCATGTGCGTTAAATAAAAAAGCAATTGTGGCCCATTTAAAATGATTTTGCATGGAAAGTCACATTTAACCCTTAACTGGGGAGGTGCGGTCTGTCAGACCTCTAAAGATGGACTTTCGGTCCCCCTATTCTATTTTTAGCTCAACCTGACCTGTAGCTTCCTGTTTCGTGACCTTCACCTTTACCTCGTGACCTTTTTCAGTCGGTTTCAGTGGATGCTTTTTAAAAATATTTCATCTATTTCTTAGTGCGACGTCTGTCAGACCGCACCTCCCTTTTAGCGTTCCAGTATTATACAAGGCTTAGCAGATGTCTCTAAAACTTGGTGCTCGAAACATCGTTCAATCTACTGATCTTCGTTATGAAGCAGAGCTCCAGAGACTTTTAAAAGAAGCAGAAAGTGATTTTAGTGATGAAGATAATTGTACAGAAAATTTTTTCGATGAAAATTCTCATTTGGCTGATTGTGATGTGTATGTTCAAATATAATTAATTTTTCTAGTAATAATGTATTTTGAAAGAATTCTAAAATATATTAATATAACAAGAGAAATTTCTACAGAACTTATTGGCTGATTTTTATACTTGTACTTAACCTGTATTTTTAAAATGTCCTCGAAAATCGATGTTGCCAATAAAAAAAGGGCCAGTTTTACCCATTGTCAATTTTTTATTTTTATTTTTCATATAATTGTTGAATTTTTTCCTAATATTTTTCTCTATATACCTTTGTATACTGGAAAAATAATTATGATTTAAAAATAATAAGTAATATGTGTTTTCAAGAATATTATTTGTTGTAATATTTAATTTGTGAAGAAAATGCATGTTCCAACGCAATTACTTTTTTCAATGATAATATATTTTGAAACATTTCTAAGACCTATCTATATATCAAGAAAAATATCTGCAAAATATATTGACAGATTTTCGTATTAATACTTTTATTAAAAAACTTAATTTCAGTGTAAAGAAAAGGTGGTCACCTAGGCCGCACCTCCCCAGTTAAGAGTGAGTTTAAATTTTAATTCTAATTGACTAATTTAAATAAAATATGTTAAAATAAATAAATAAAAACATGTGTTACATCGTTTGACTAAAATTTAATGAAGCGTTGTTGCACACCCCCTAACGAATTTCATGAAAATTAAAATGAAAAAAAAGAAAATCCAAAGAAAGAAAAGCCAGAATTCAATTAAAAGAAAATTCAAATCTTTTTCCTTCCTTGAGAATCCATAAAGTAAATGAATGGAACTGTGAAAAAAAATGTAATTCATCAGCATTGCTATCGATAGAACATTTCAAAAATGTCCTCAAGATGAAGAAAATTTTTCTAAAAACGTTAAAAAGTTAATGCTATATCCAACATAAAACTTCGAAGTCAAACAATAAGAAGTACAAACTGGCCTTTGAAGTTTTTCGAGTTAATCATTTCTGCTTTTAGAAATCAGAACTATGCTATTGAATTTCAGAATTCAATGAAAAACTTTCGATACTTTTTCGAAATATCACTTAGAATTTCTTTTCCACCAAAAATCTGTTATATAATAAAAGTAATCTTATGATGGAATTACATTAAATAAATTACATTGTATCAATAATATGATATAAAAAGGTTAAAATATTTCTGTATGTATTTTTTAATGAGGATTAATATTTTACGTGAGAGACGATGCAATTGATTCTGACTAGACGATGAATCGAAAGATATATCATTTGAGAAAAAGTAAGGATTTATATATCCAGTATTATTAATAAATTGAAATCCAATCTAATTCAATTCTGCATTTATTCTTATTCAGTATAAGAAAAACAGTTGAAAATTATTTTTACTTCCATTTTGAGAAATTTGATAATGCATTTTGATGATTCAAGGTAATCATGCATTGTATCTTGATTTATAAGCTCTGTCCAACGTTTTCTTTTCAAAAGAAATTATTAATGATACAAAAAAATCTGATCTGTCGATATATTCACGCTCTAAACGACTGTTGAAAATTTTTTAATCATAGAAAAGTTTTTCTGTTTTGCTTTTATATTAATCGTCATAATGATTAAGAACATTTGACTCTTTTTGTAATAATTCATCCTCCTCCAAGATTGCATTTCTCCGAAATCTTGATTTTTATATATGTTTATTAATTTATTAAACTATTTATGTTCGAACTCCAACAATTGTGTTCAGGATATTAAAAATAATTTTATGAATGTATTTTCTCAAGATATAATATAAAGAAATGCTTTTTAAAATCGAGACATATCCTTAAAGCGCTCAGTAATGTTGAGTTATTTCAGCAGCACTCAGTTACAACACTTCACAACAAATATTTTTTTCAAATTTATTGATTTTTACTAATAATAATGGAAGCAATGGCAGTGTTTTCTCTCAACTTTCTTTTACAGTAACGCAATACCAAACATTTTCAATGAGTTTTTTAATATCAGTATACATAATAATCCACCGCCGTTTGTAAAGCTAGGCAGAGTTATAAATATCTCAGTAGTTTTGCTCAGCTTCATTATCAGATGAGAAATATTAATTTATATTTTGAAGCTTAGTAACAGGTTTATTTTTTATATTTAACTTGGCAGATTTATTGGTGCCCGAATAATACTAAGCACTAACAAAAATTAGTTATTCTCTTTTCATAAATCAAAGAAAAGATTATTGTTGATACTTTCTTTTCAGATGGGAAGTCAACCATCTAACTCTCCTACCCGCCCGAAGGCACACGGATTAAAACCATAAAACTGAATGACCGGACCGCCGCAACAGCAACATTGGCGGGAACTGTGGTTGAGTCCTAAGGGCCGTCACCGGCCACGGTACAACCCTCCCCGAAGGAAGTACGTCCCGTCATCGATGGGAGGAGCCAGATCCCCCACCTATTAGTGTACCCTCCAGGGTGGCGAGATCCAACCACCATGCCGGAAGAATCTCATCCTCATTTCGAGGTGCCCCCCCCGGGGGGATTTTCAGATGGGAAATATGAATTTATATTTTGAAGCTTAGTAACAGGTTTATTTTTTATATCTAACTTTGCAAATTTATTGGTGTCCGAATAATACTAAGCACTAACAAAAATTAGTTATTCTCTTTTCATAAATCAAAGAAAAGATTATTGTTGATACTTTCTTTTTGCAGCATTTTTTTAATTTTGTATACGTCATTGCAAATTGTTTGAATCCGATTATAATGCTTAATTTTCGTTCGAGTATTCTTGGTTAATATGGTTTAAAAAGATCCCATTGAGGGGAAAAACATCTAATGTTATAATAATTTACCTTTTAAGTGTCCTGCGGATAATATTTATATTTTAATCACTCTGCCAACTGCATGACATTTTCTACCATTGCCTTTATTAATTATGTGAGACAATCAGATCTGAAACTGTCACGGATTAACTAATGGAGCCCATCCAGACCCGTCTAGTAATGAAAAGAATCGAATGACCTTTTCAGCATAGTCTTTTGCACTGCTGGATTCCAAAATTAGTTAGAGTGGATCTTTTCAATACGTTCCTTTGCACCGATTGGTTCCAAATTTTGATAGAGTGTCTTTTCGATCTGTTCCTTTGCGCAGATTGTTTTCAACATTTGATAGAACGACCTTTCCTATTTCTGCCTTTGCACCGATTGGTTCAAAATTTGTTGAAATCATGCTTTTCGATATATTCCTTTGCACCAATTGTTTCAAAATTTGTTGAAATCATGCTTTTCGATATATTCCTTTGCACCGACTGGTTCAAAATTTGTTGAAATCATGCTTTTCGATATATTCCTTTGCACCGATTGGTTCAAAATTTGTTGAAATCGTGCTTTTCGATATATTCCTTTGCACCGATTAGTTCCAAATTGTGATGGAGCGAACCTTTTCCGATATATTCTTTTGCACCGATTAGTTTCAAAATTTGATAGAGTGACTAATTTTGGTTGCTCTTTTGCACTGACTGTAACCAAAATTTGATAAAGTTAGCATTTTCGACTAATCCTTTTCCACCAATTTCGTTCAAACTTTGACAGAATGAATGTTTTCAACATATTTCTTCCACCAATTGAGTTCAAAGTTTGATAAATTGAGCCTTTAAGACATGTTTCTTTCCATCTAGTGAGTCTAAAATTTGACGCAGATTTGCAATCTTAGAGTAAAAGTTTCAAGGCAATTTGCACTCACTTCGCTCATGATTTTTCAGTTATAATGTTCATTTGCGTACGAATTAACAAACCAAATATCAACATAAACGTATTTAGTTCAAAATTTATTACAGTTCTATAATTCTTATACTAAAATATATAGACATTTCCTCAATCAGCTCTTAGTACTATAGAGTCATTTCATTCACACATGCGGGAAAAAATTCCTGCTGTTGGATGTCGTCATTGCAATTATTGTGTAAAAAAGAGGACACTAAGTATTATTCATTTAACGTTTTACTTTTTTGAGTTTTCATGTTCAACAACAATAATAGACCCAAAAGTGATTTCTGGACTCTGGTTTGCAAGGCTAAAATTTAGAGAAACATCAGAATCTCCATGCCGATATAATGACTGTATTTTTGCATTGTGTACACATATATGAAAAAATACTCCACAAAGCCTAATAAATAAACATTTCGGTGAAATTCATCAAATAATTACAATGCAATTAACCAGCAGCTGAAAGAATTTTTTTCTGATTATTATGCAACATACATAATAATTTTTAACTTTCTCCATAAAAATGATATTTAGATGAGTAATATTACATTATTTCTTTCTATTATTGAAGGATTTTGAACCGCGAAAGTTTGATTAAAATAATATCTCAAACAATATTTGTATTTCTGTAAGGATATATTTGGAAAGGAATTAGTTGGATTTATTTAGTTCTATTTTGAAACAATCAATTTAAAATATAATCTTTTCCATTTTTCGATTCGAACACAACAAGAATTATTTCTCAATCAATTAAAATAATAAATTCCAACAGCTTGGGGAACAAGTCCAGATAATCCCTTTAATGTCTTGTTTGCAAAACGAGATTGGTTTAAGCATCTCTTCACCACCAGGAAGCTGTGGTATTTACAGAGGCTTTAAGAAAACTAATCGATCATGATACTGTTTCCTCAAGTGTTGGTAGTAAATATTTCTCTAAGATGGCGCTGATTAAATCCGGGTGCCAGAAACTGAATTATAACTTGTGAGGTTATGCATAATCTGATGTACAGTTTAATATCCCAAACATGTGATTAATTGAATTAAATCGAGGCATTTGTAAATTATTTAAATTAATTTTTAACAAATGTGTTTGCAACTTCATTCGCATCAAAGAGTTAAGATTGTTTGTTCACTTTATTGCTATTGAATAATTAAATTTGGCCACTTTTACGAGAACAAGTTGATTCGCCGGGAGTACTTCCATGATTAATTTCAATTAAATCTCTAATTATAATTTGAAGTTCAAGTTTTTATTCAATAAATCTTTTAAACTGTCAATTGTCAATTTTTGAGAGACATTATAGTTTTTACCTGTCCTATATATTGCGTACAAACACCTTTCTAAGGTGGTTGTGCACAAAATATGGTAAGTTTAATGGTTGGACACAATATATGGTAAGTTTAAGGTGGGTTTAGGAGGAGATCATACTGCTTTTAAAAATCGGCTTTTAAATAATCTCTTTTAAATTGCTTGTTACCTTTATCAGTCATGTGATTTCACTTTTTAATTCCTCCAGTAAGCTGCAGGCACATGCGGATAATGTACAGAATGTCTCTTTTAACAAAGGAAGAAAATTAACTATTAACTATTTGATGAGACAATAAAAACAAATTGAATTTCATGGCAAACTGAAATCGTTCAATTGAATTTCACCAAGATTATTGTTGAATATTACGCTAAAATTATTTTCATTTTTTTCATCGTAATTCAATATTTTTTGTTTTAAAAATAATGTACACATTGTTCCTGTATATGAATATACTTGGGAGTTATCATGAAAAAATACAACACCTTGTTAAAATTTTAATTAATTGAAATTTCAAAATAAATAAGCCCCGGGATATGCATTTTCATCTTCTAAAGAATTTTTGTGCTAAATTCGGTTGTTTTAAGTCAAATCGTTTCTTAAAGCGCGCTCGCACACACACATTTTTATTTTTTAGTAGAGTTTAACATTCTATACCAATGAAGTCCGCATTCCTGAAGCGCTTTGCAGTAACCAACCCCTTAAGTCTCGAACATGCAGAATTTGAGTGCATTACAAACAGCCAAAATAAAATTATTTTCTCCACTGACTTGAAATGTTACATTTCATTGAGATTTAATACGATTATTCTTATTTTTACCAAGCGGTATTCCGGGGAAAATGAATTTCAAGATTACGAGAACAAAAAACGTCCTTACTCAGTTTGCCAGCTCTTTAACTCTTTTAGTCATTAATGATGGATAGATTATGTTGGACACAGTTCCAGTTACCAGATACACCATTTTAGGAATATAACTGTGACGACTCTATTGTAGCTAACTACAATTGACATATTCTTATTTGCTGGCGAGACTGAATACTTATGAAGACGAAGTGTCTCTATTATGTTTATCTTATTAACTCCTCGCATCCTAGAGAGGCCGCGGTGGTCTGGTGGTAAGGTTTCGGCTTCTGCCCCGGAGGATTTCGGGTTCGTCCCCCGATTCCACCGAAGGAACGTCGTGTAAGTGGGTCTAGTGCAAGTTAAATCCGGCCAGGCCAAACGTTCTGGTGTGATGCCGGGTCAGGTGTCGTCCTCGTCATCGTCCCAAAATAGCCATAGCATTGCTTTAAAACGGGACATTAATATAACTAAACTAACTCTTCTTAGAGAAGGAGCATAAAAATAAGAAGCTGCTTGACTTGTTATGAGGGTGAAAATTTTGTCGTGGAAATAAGCATGAGAATTTTGAAATCGAGTCTTGAATGATATTCCAATCAATCTATCTGCCAATACGATAATTCCAAGTCACAATACGTTAGAAAAACAAAATGTTTATCTGGTTTTAATACCTAAACGGTCTATTTCTATCAATACTGACATCATTTCTCCTTCTTTATGTTCATGTATATGTCAATACGGTAACTTGAGAGCGAGAAGGAAGTTTTAAAACACAAATCTGAAAGATATATCAAATTTAGGGCAGAAAATTCTGCAATAGAAATTCGCTATTGTATATATATATATATGAGTGGCAATTCCAAAGCACAACATGCTAGAAACATGTATTTTATCAAATCAAGCTTAAAAATAAGCCGGCCTCCTGGAATAGGGGTAGCGCGTCTTCCCCATCATTTGGGCGTCCTGGGTTCGAGTCCCGGTTTGGGCATGGTTGTTTTTCATCTGTTGTATCTGTGAGATGTGTAAATGTGCCCCCTTCTAAAAATGGGTTCTGCAAGCGAATGTGATGCGTGAGTAGCTAAGACGTACTCTTGGCCCTAGTTGGCGCTGCTAAAACAAGAGACGCTCCATCAGCTTAAAATCGCGGGCTTCGTCAGTGAGCTTGCCATGGTAAGTGCCATTATAAACAATAACAACAGATTAAAAATAAATATAAAATTATGGACCTAAATGGTCATGGAGAAAAGATACTACATATTTGATATCTTTTTAGATAAGGAAAAACTAAAGATTTTTTTCCCCTTGAAAAAATGCACCATACGCCGAGAGAGTCTAGCATAAAAATGGTTTAAAAAATATATCACTGTTCCAAAAAATTGTAATTAGTGTTCTGTAAAGTAATTATTTAAGTCGTAATATCACAATTTTTTATAAAAAAAATTATCAAAGATGATTTGAGAAAATGTAAATTTTATTTCAGCTGTTATTAATAAATATATATATATATAACTATTTACAGCCGTTTGTAATTCTGGATGGAGTTAAAAACAACACCCCTCTTTTGATCTGCATTCTTTCTGAACGAGAAATCTCAATATATATATATATATATATTTTTATGTCAGGTAATTGCAACAGATTTTACTTTGTTTAAATTGACTGATGTGTCGGTGGGCAAATAAACATGAATAAATAACATAAGTCAACGTGTTGAGGTTTGCAATTTTTATTTTTTTATATTTATGCTAATTAATTTATTCTCCATTCAGTGGCCGAATTGAAAATTATTGCAAATATTTTCTATAACTACATATATAAAATTTTGTATTTGGCGTTACATTTTATTCCGTAAGTGGATTTGTTTCATTTTTTTTATAAAAGTTTGCATTCGACATTAAGTTTTATTCTGTAGTCACTATTTGTTTCATTTCCTATTTTAATAGTTAGTTTTGATCTTTGTGTTCGTGAACATTAGATAAAGAAGATCCTATTACAAGAAAACAAAATTTTAAATGTTATTATAGACTTACATTTGATGTTTACATTATATTACATTACTATTAAATTACACCATCTACCTTTTCCATTTCTAGCGGGATCTTAAGTGTACTGCAAATAATTTATATTCTATTCTTTAGCACTCTGTTAAAGTACATGATACTTTCTACTACAACTTCTATTAGTTAACTTATGACAGTCAAATCTGAGATGTTTTTAACATGATAATAATCCGTCTAGACAGACACTTTTAGTATTATATATAAATAACTTACAGTATCGTCTTTATAATTTTACTGGTCACCTATTTATGGCGAAAATAAAACAACAACAACATATAGTCACATTTTAAATTCGCTATAAATAATAGAAGCATTATACAAATTATATATTTCACACGTATTGATTAGCGTACATACCCTGTGGTCATCAGCCAATCTCTTCGTCAAATGTTGTGCATTTCGTCTCGATCTTTGAGGGTGGTCGTTTTTCCTCATCAGATATGTATTTGGAAAACCTTTGAGCTGAAAAGTACAAAATGTATTTAGAAGAGAAAAATTACAGCATTTCTTGAAGCTTACTACATTGCATGTATAGGGTGATACAAAAGCTCTTTTATATATTTTAAGTATAAAACATGCAGAAACAAGTCAACAAAGTTTCTTCAAAAATGGAAACGTAAATTAGAAGTGAGGGGGAACTACAAGTGGTTGATGAAATGTACGCCAAATAAAATGTACAGCATTTCAAAGAAAGCCATGAAGATTTTCATAAATATCAATCACAATGTTAATAAATATTGTGTATCTTCTCAGATGAAAAATATTATAAATTTTCCGCGGATTCAAGTAAAGAGATTATAATATTTTATTTGCAAACAAAACAATTAATTTTAGAAAAGAATATTTTCATTATTTTTGACAACATATAAACTTATAGTTTTTATAATATTTATCTGCAGTATTTTGCATATAAAATATTTTTTATTTGATTAATTAAAAATTTTTAAAGAAAAAGTAGTAAGACGATTAGATATCCATTTTATGTAGCATAAAATCTACTTTAAAATTTTGCACGAAACAATACATTAAGATTGATGTAGAAATTATTTTCAAAGGAATTATAATTCAGCATTCTATAAAAATATCTCTCTGTTAGAAATTAATTTTCCTAAATCAATATGCTAAACTAAGATTTCTTTTAACTACGAAACTTAATCTTAATAGTTTTCATGTTATATTAACTGCTATATTTCATACAAGACATTTACTTGAAAATCAGTCTTACCATTTAAAATTTTTCATAAAATTTCCACATATATTTTACTTGCATATAAAAAAAACCTCTACACGATTTCAAACTATACCATAGTTAGAAAATTTAATAACCAGTTGAAAAAATAATCTTGGGCACTGATTCGACGGAATAATTTTTTTAAGGCTGTTTTTAATTGTTACATATACATCTTCAATAATTATAATGTATTTCTTTATGTTGTCAATAAATTTTTCAAATTTAGAGTGGCATTTTTTCACCTTTAATCGGAAGAAAGGAATAACATTCAACAAAACCAAGTAAAATACTGACTAGAAATTTAGTAACATGATGTTTGTTACAAATTGAATTCAAATATTTCTTTATGGAAACTGTTATGAAGTTCGAATAAAATTTCAATAATCAATCTATCCTGATTTTAATGAAAAAATGTATCTTGTCTTAAATTCTGATGTTAAAAGGAAACACGTGAAAAGTTTATTTGGAATTTGAAGAAAAACCGTTCGCATCAAAAATTATAATATCCGTATAATTTTGGATATATCCAGCGTGTGTGTAACCCATTTTAAACGAAGACTGTATTTTAGTATAATTTATAATTACAGCTGAACATTTATATCACGAAATAATTTGAATTCTAAATTAATTCGATTTCAGTTATAACTCATATGTTCATCTTATCACTTCATTTATCGGCAATAAGCATTTATTGTTTGTGCTTATGAATCATAAGAATTCTGCAAGGAGGTAAGTGAAATTATTTTATATTTTTTAGACCATTATAAGAACGTGATGTATTAACTTTTTATTTAAATAATTATTTTCTGTTTTTTAGTTCTGTATGTACGCAATTTTGCAATCGATTTTAACCCTTTCGAGGACCGCGGGAAGTATGCTTCCCATCAAATTTATGAAATTATGTAGGTTGTCATACGTTCTGACACATTTTTTAGTAAGTCAGAAACTTAGATGCTACAGTTCTTTATCTCAGACAAAATGATGTGACTTGATTTGTTACTTAATTATTAATTAACCAAATTAATTAATTAATCAAATTAAATTTATCTAATAATCTAAAGGAATCCCTTTTCTTATTCTAATTTCAAGCCCAAAAATATTTTAACATAGTATGACTAGAAAAAAATGGCCCTTTAAAGGGTTAAACTAGCTTCATGATGAGCTATACTCAATGACAAAATTTACACACAGCAGACAAACAAGAAAGCGATTTAATCATTTCATGCTAACTATAAATTATCCATGAAAATTAAATATTTTAGAAACAGCGACTCTGTCTTTATGTGTTACCACTCAGATTTTATGTCTATTGATTTCGGACTAATACGTAATACTATTTTATTTTGAAATAAACATGCGAGAATATATCAAAACTTAAAATGATCTAATAATAGTTTAGGTGCTTCATTCGAGCCGCAGACAGATGTGACTAGAATAAAACACCTGAGTTTCATGGCAATGAAAAGGTAGCATGCAGATGGGGTTTTTTTAACGTAACTTTTAAAATAAAAAAAAATTATGCAAACTAAAATATATAAATGAAAAAAGAATGTTTTAAAAAGTAATTTTAACTCATGTTAGTTGGTTGATTCAGAAATAATAATTAATAAGTGAAATAATATCAGCAAAAAATAGATAAATATTGCATTACCAAATTGTACATCGGAATATGTTATACATTTTTGTTTAACTCGTTATATAATAACATTATTTTATCAAATGCCTCAAGAAATGTACAAATTTATACCTAAACTGGAGGCTTTGAAATCTGTTTTTTTTTTTCCATGAAAGAGATGTATCTGAATATTTTCTTAATTATAGCAATCAATTTATATGAACATGCAAGTTTCTCCAAGATTCTGTTCAACTTTAATGCATCGATATATATGACCTTTATATATATATATGGTGGATGACCTTTTGCCATCGTTCAGGCAGTTTATAATTCTACGTTCGTAAAATTTCTGATCTTTCCTATAAAAAAAACTGAATTAAGTGCGATTCGACATCATTAGCGCCATTAAAAATTTTACCGTTTAAGGAGTTCTGCATGAAACAAAAATGGTAGTCTGAAGGCGCAAGATCAGGGCTATATGACGGATGTGACAACATATCCCAACTCAGATCCAATAATTTTTAGCGAGTGACCAAAGATGTGTGGGGCTTTGCATTATCATGGTGGAAAACAACTTCCTAACGACTTCTGGCCGCTTTGCTTGAATTTCATCGCTCAGTTTGGTCAGTTGGTTTGGTTGTTTGGTAAAAGTTCAAAGGGCAGAATTCCTTTACAATCTCACCAGACTGACAGCATAATGGTGAATATCTGCTTTTGATATCGTCTGAGCTGGTTGATCTTGCATCACCCACGATCTCTTCCGATTAATTAAGTGGATTAACTATCCACTTTTCATAGCCAGAAATTAGTCTTTTCAGAAATGGATCAATGTCATTGCGTTTCAGATGCGAATCGCAGATGCTAATGCGTTGCACCAAATGAATTTTCTTAAGCTGGTGAGGGATCCATAGATTAAGTTTCTTGAAATAGCCAAACTTTTTAAATTTTTTTTCAATGCATGTACGCGATACATTGAGCTTCTCTGCAATATCACGTGTTGTGCTATGAACGATCTGTATCGATAATGGCCTTGATATAGGTCTCATAGACTTCATGGAAGGACTTCTGGACTGCCAGATCGTTGAGCATTTTTCGATGAAAAAATCACCAGAACGAAATCTTGCAAACCAATTTTAACACTGTCTTTCTTTCAAGGCTTCATCCTCATATACGGCATATAACTTCTGTGCTTGCGATGATGCGTTCTTTCTTTTTCGAGAATTATACAATAAAATATATCTGAAGTGTACGTCTTGTTCTTTCATTTCTAAATTGTGATAAAAACAAGTCTAAAGAACTAACTTATATAATTTTTTTATTAAATGAAAGGCAGAAGTACAAAGAAAATAGAAAAAAATATAGGTTAGGTACTTTGAATACTTTAACGAAACGAAAGAAAGTGTAAAATCCATCTGTTGACAAAATCCGCAATCACTTAGTTGCCAACCCAGTAGTTAAAATTGAAAGGGTAGTGCGACGTAAAGGGAAAACTTGTAAACGAACAGCTCAATAGATAGATTTGCTATGGATGGATTTTGGTCAACGTTTAACAGAAATTTATAAACTGGGTGTAAAGACCACATACCTAATTTCAACTGTATAGCTTAAAACGTTTTGAGCACAGAAAGACACAATTCTAAGAATGTGTTTTCTGACTCGGAGAGATTTGAAAATTAATGATTCAGCAAATTTTCGAGTTTGAACATTTTTTAAGATTTATAATATATTTACGATATGAAGTAAAATGTGTTTGATAATTCAAAATGAAGTAATTGTTATCTTTACCGGTACAGTAAATGCCCAAGACAAAATTTCGCATGTTGTGATTTATTTGCTAGAAAATTTCAGCACAATTGATTGGTAACCTTATGATTTTTCTGTCAGAAGTAAATAAAATGTATTAAGATGTTGCAGAACTTTTAACAGTTTTATGAGTATCGAAATATAAAATAAAGTTTTTTTTTTCTTTTTCTTTTTTAGATTTTAAATATATATTTTTGTTCAGCACAATATTTTGAGAGTTTCACGTCCCTGAAAAAGTTTGACTTTGAAAATTAATCAGATCTATAATAATAGTACAGGAGGTAATCAGTATAAAAATGTAATATTTAGAAAGGATTTATTCAAGAAACATTCTATCAATTTTTGCTTATACAACATGTACAGAAATTTTCAGAATTTTAGATAAAAATTTGATACGCGTGGAAATTCTGAAATAAAACAAAACACTATTTATTTACATTTAATTAAATGGAGTTTTATTTACAAAAATATAAATAAACTATTCACAATGTCAATAAAACTTCTGATATAAAGCAAACGAATGAATATATGTAAAAAATTATATCCTCAGACGATTTTTAGAAAAGTGTTTCTAAATAAAGAATGAAATAAAATTAATCGTAATCTTCATTGATTTTTCACGTTTTCAAAATTTTTAATGATATTTAAATCTTTAGAATTAATTTTATGCATCAAATAATTTTTTACGACAAAAAAAACACATCTATTCTGAATTTCAGTTCTTTGAAATTCACTTAAAGTCTTTTTTTTTCTGCAATTTGTTACTGGCATACTTCATAAACTTTCAATATAAACTGACATATCAAACTTTTTACCTGAATGTACAGTAAACAATTTGACAAAAGTAAAAAATTAATTATTTTCACTTGATGTTTCTAATGGAAACTGAAAGCTTTTGCTAAAACTCTTATTTGGTTAAGTAAACACTTCAAAAAATTTAAGACTATTTAGGAAATTTTAAGATTTTAAAGAATTTTTTTAAAAAGAACATCGTAATTTTTGAAATGTTCATATGATTCTACTTATAATTTGGATTTAATGTATGCTATATCTAACAAATTGAGTCAATTTTCGAAGAGACAGCAGTTATTTATTTTTCGCAAATATGGTATTTATTTTTCGCAAATATGATATTTCTTTTTCGCAAATAAGTATTTCTATGAACAGTGCTTAATTTAGGCTTAATTCATTTATTATTTAAAAAAAATATTTTAGATGAAAATTCCATCACTATATATGCAAGCCATTTATATGCAAATAAAGTCTTCAAGTTCGAAAGAAATTTTTCGCATCGTTCGTAAATATCTTTTTTCGTGCAAACTTATCCGATAAACGGAGCTACCATTGTTGTTATTCAAAATTGAAGACAAATCGAATAAGATGTTCTTAGCTGAGACGCTTAAAATGCGTTTCACTTGAAAATATTCTCCAAATTTCTCAGACGTAAATAAAAGAGCATGGATGCTGACATCGCGCAATATGTTTCGCTTACTCCATATTTCAATCTTCCTCCAAAAACGAAGAATAATTGAATTTATCTATTGTGATACAAGAAGAAAAACATATTTGTTGTCTACATTCATGTGCAAAAGTAGTGAATAAAAGCATGTAATAAATTGAAAATCAATAAATTGCAGTGTCCTAATTTTGATTTCAAATTGAATAAAAGACCATCGCAGGTATTTTTTTTCTGTCTTTCAATAGATTAAAATAAAACAATTTTGCAAATATTTTGCTCTTTAGATGCTTATTATCATGTGAGAACGTGATATTGTTTTGCTTAGAGGGTTTGGAAGCTCGAAATCGCGTAGGCAATGAATAAAGCATAAATGGCAATTTTCATCATCATCTTTTAATCGCATCTATTTTTTTACCTGCTTTTACCAGTATTGCATTATTATTATGTATGCTTCTTTGAAAGCAGATGCGTTTTTAAAAGGTTGACCTACTTCTACCAGTATTGCTTTATTATTACGTATTCTTCTTTGACAGAAGATGCTTTTTTAAAAGGTTGACGTAGAACTATGATATCATTACTGTTTTTTCATCTCAAAATCGGTCGAGCTCCAAAACTTTGTTTGACAGCTAGAAAAATTGAAAATGAAAGTTTAAAAAAATTATCATTATATAGAGAAGTCTCGTGATTGTTTAAAACCGGTTTAAACTGGTTAATGACTTAAATTAATTAAGATAAATAATAACTTAAAAAATAATAATTTTCTCACATGATAACTTGAAATTTGGGATCATAGATTTCATTTTAATTCTTTATATTTAATTTAAGTTAGATTGCTTGGAAGTAATTTCATGTTCTTAATTCCGTCAAACTGTCAGACAACAAAGCTGTGTTATTTTAATTGTCTTTCATATGATCTATTTATTTAACTTGATTTTACAATTGCATCGGGAGATGAATTGCTAAACACACTAAAATGCGAGTTTTTTTTTTTAATAAATCCGGCGCAATAATTAAATCTGAGAGATAAACTGCTAAATACACTAAAATGTGATTTTTTAAAAAATAAATCCAGCGCAAACATTGCTAGACTTTAATCAGTAATTTATGTGGTATTTTGTCATTTTTGATAAAAATTTTCTAAAAATTGAACATTATTTTTGATAATTTTTTTTTGTTTTGTTTTCTAATTATTTTAATCTAAATGGAAGTATTTTGCAATTTTTTTTTATCAAAGAATTAAAACATTATCTCTTAATATTTTTTTAAAATGTACGCATGCTAATGCATTTCAATATAAATAAAAATTAGGAAACAAAATACGCAATACTACTATTAAACGAATTTTAATAAATCTGGGATTTTAAATCAAAGAAAAGTGAAAAAGTTCTTTCTTTTTTTCTTTCCTCGCAGGGTTTAATTCTTCATTCTCTCATAAATAATTTCAGTGAGGGTAAGTAATAATATAGTGAGTATTATGTAATTTAGTTCTAAGTTAATTAATCATGATGTGGAATTATATATATTGTATTATATATTCTTAACATATGAATCAATTCATTATATACGAAATTGCTTTATATGAATTATGTGTCAATAAAAGATCATCAATACATATTTTTTAACTTAACATTTATTATTAATCAAATGTGGAGTATAATATTTTAGATAAAGTCATTTCAGACAAACACAAGATATTACAACTGACGTCCTGGCATGGGGTAGCGCGTCTTCCCCGTGATCTGGGCGTCCTGAGTTCGAGTCCCGGTTAGGGCATGGTTGTTCTTAATCTGTGTTCTGTCTGTGAGGTGTGTGAATGCGCCCCCCCCCGTAAAAAGGGGTTTTGCAAGCGAATGTGTGAGTTTCATGAGTCAGACTTCTGCCCTCGGGTGCTCAGGGGTCTTTACCCTCAGAAGCAACTGCCCCCACTCTCCGTGGTAACGCGGATATGGCATCATCATCACAAGATATTACATTTATGTTAGACATTGCCTTACTAAGTAACAAATGCAAAATTTTGTATCAAAATGTATTGTTTCGATAATAAGAAGCAAAGAAACTTGCCACTAACAATTTCTTAAGAATTGATGTTTTTGTCTTATTTAGCTGTAATCGAATCATATTCATTACAAATTTCAATAACTTATAAGGATTTGAACTAATAAAAATTTCATTAACTGGTATCAACAAATTTAAAATTTATAATTACTGTCTTTAAAAAAATCAAATGCATTTACTTTAAAATTATCATTTAAATAAGAAAGACATTTGCCTAATTTTTTCACTTTTAAAAAATTAGCAATAAGTAATTCATTGTATTTTTAAATAATTGTCATTACAATGGAGCTTTCTATTTAGAAGCTGAAGAGAGTGAATTAAAAATATTAATCAATAAACAAAATTTAATCAATAAGCAAAATTTATTCAATAAACAAAATTTAGAAAAACTAGGTTTTAAAAATACAGCAAAATGAAGCGGGATTTTTTTTTTTTTTTTACTGAACAAATTTTATTTGTAATGTTAAACATTTGAAATAATTAATTACTAAATAAAATATGAAATTATAACAAAAAATGAGGATTAATGTTTAAAAAATTTAATAATAAAACACATATATTCAATAAATGCATGCAGTTTTACTAAAAACTATAAAGCTCTTTGAATGTAGCGATAGAACCTTAGTGAAAAATACAATGCGAATCTAAATCTTCAATGTTTTTAAAAAGTGCTAAAAAATGTTAATGTTTTTTTATTGAATACATTATACTTCAATATAATCCTCAAGTGAGTAATGACTTAAGTGGTATTAAACAATTTTTCACATGCGACTTTTAAATAAACAAGCCACGAAAATTTATAATTGATGGAAATAATTCAGATATGGAAAAAATTTTTTATCACTTTTAGTATTGACTTCGAATTAAACTAACCAATTTCGAATTAAAGATAAGTAGAAATTATATACATAATAAATTCAAAGGAACACAGAAAATCTTCAATTTCCTGATGAAATCGAAATGAAAACATTCGAAAGTCTGCTTTATATGATTAACAATGCGTTACAATAGTATTTGCTTAAGTAAGTATGCTTAGTATTTGCTTAGTATTCAAGTAAAAGTAAATGAGATTTCAAAACTTTCGATAGTTAATTGCTAATTTGATACTTTTAAACAATCAAATGAGAAATAAATATTTCAAAAAGCCTTGAGGAGATTCCTTTTTTTTTTCTTCTGAACTTTTAAATCGACAACAGTGTAACCAATTGGCAATGAAAATGAACTCAAAAACAGCAGAAGATTCTCCCTTACTTAAATAAGAAACAAAGAAAAGAAACAACGGAGAAGTATGCGTGAAGTGATCGAAAATGAAGAGTTATCAGATAGCCACTTTGACGTCAGAAGACGTGACGTCAAGCTGAAGGAATTCGAAAAACTGTCCAGCCACCCTCGGTATTAAGCCTATTCCAAAAATAGCTCTTTCAGAAAAGAAAACAGATTACTTGGCTGTGATTATTGGTCAACGTGATCTTAATCTGCTCACATTAGTAAACTTCTTATGACGTCGTCGGTAATCCCCAGCTGGATAGGAGTTCTTGCATCATGACTACTTCAACCGCACAGCAAAAAAAAAACAAAAAAAACTTGATTTTTTTAAAAAAATAAAAATACTGTGGTACTTAATTAATTACAAAAAGGAATAACTAAAGGTAAATTACGCCCTCATTTTCATTTAAATAACTACGTAATTGGAAAATTTACAAGTAAAAAATGTTACTCGTTGACATTATTAAGACAAAATTTAGAATTCTACGAATTAAGAATTATTCGAGACAAAATTAAGATTTCTACAACAAAACATCTTGCTTTCAACTCTAATAAATAATCTTATCTGTTTTCTAAGTTTTATTTCAAAGCTTTTTAAAAAAATAATTAAGTGTAAAATGTAATATAACAAGTTGTAAATGTTCTAGTTGTACAATTTTTGTAATTATTACTTAAATAATGCAGTTCTATTATTTACTATTACATAATATATATATATATATATATATATATATATATATATATATATATATATATATATATATATATATATATATATATATATATATATATATATATATATATATATATATATATATATATATATATATATATTTATTTATATATATATATATATCAGAATGCACAAGATATATATGCATTGTAGCAATTAAAAAGCAGAATTGCAAAATACACTAAGCACTCATGTAAACCCAAATACAACTTGAAAATCAATCGGGTCTGATTTTGACGCAGCAATGATGATCATCATTATTTTTAAGTGAGAGAGAGAGATTCTTAATTGCAATAATGTAAGATCAGCATCCATTCTACTGAGTGCATGCAATGTCCAAGGTTAATCAATATTAAAACTTAACGCACTGTAAAAAGATCAAGTGACACAAATGTGAGAGAAATGGAAAGAAACACGTGTGAGAAGGACTGAATTTGTGCAATGATTTCGAAGATCGCTAGGCCCGTATCCATAGAATTTCTTTATATGAAAGTACATAATACAGTTGGCACATGTGATATATATACAAATTGCCCCTTTTTTAACTTCAAAATATTAGAAAGCATATGTTATGCCGAAATGATATATTTTTTTTTGTAATAACCGTTTAAATAGATATGGCCAATAATATTATACATTTAATATTGAAATAAAATAATATAAAGAAGTATAATATTTTTGAATATTCAAATAAGTTTAAAAATGGCCAGAACATTATACATATTCCATACAACCAGAATATTATATATTTTTAGAATCATCCGACTACCTTGGACAACTTTATGTCTGATAACCGATTTTCATATAAAAAAAAATGAAGATTTTGATCCGTGGAAAAATCCTAATCTAGTTATATGCCTGCTTATATCATTTGGCTCATACTCTCTTTCTGTTGAAAATCACCCTCACGCTGATTGTTGTAGAGTTTCATTGTCTCATAGTCAGAAACAGCTCCCCGCGAAAGGCATTGCATAAGTTTTAAGAACTTCACTTTCATTCCGTTGGTTACATCAGAAACCCGTGCCCAAAACATGCAATAGTCTGTTGCAGTGCAGCACGATTTCTTCGCAGACATATATTGCTCTTCAGCGGAGTTAAGGAGAAATAATATGAGGTACTCTCTCCAAATGAGATTTGTTAACTTGATAATACAAGCATATTTAATTTTTGATTTCCCATTTCGTTTCATTTTTGATATCAATAGTATTTCAATTGTAAATAAAATAAAAGCACAATTGAAAAATTTCGCATAAATTTATGCAGAAATCTATTAATTATATTATTAATAATTTTTTGAATTGGAAGATGATTTTTAGACCTTGTTACATGGAACTGAATTTTTTTTCATTCATTTAAAACAATAATATATGCAACTGCATTCCCAGGTTTATATTTGATTATGATTAATTTCTTTAGCTTTGAGTTCTTGGTATTTATCTTGTTTCACTATCCAAAAGTCAATAACACTTTAAAAAATGGATTGTAAAAAAGAATTAATCAAAACTGTAATCAATTTTTTTTTCGTAAATGGTTTATCTTTTTTTTTTTTTTTTTTTGGAAAAACAATGCTGCTCCAAATAACTTTAAAATTGGCAAATTTACGTCAGTGTGCTTCAGAAAATATTATCTGGAAGACAAATTTCACATTTTTAAATGTTCTATTATACTAATTTTTTTTATTTCATTTGCCAATTTCTAATCATTCTCGGGTAAGAATTTGTGATGTTGAATATCGTCAAAAAATTCGAACTCAAGAATTTGATGAATCTCCATGTCTTAGACCTCCTTGAGTTCGAAACACACATTTTTGTAAAATGTTCGTCTGTCTGTCTATGACAAAGATGATTCAAAAATGCTTGGGTTTAGATGGATGGCATTTGACTCTTAACCAAAGATTAATCGTCAAATAGCTCGCCAAGAATTATACGACAGATTCAGCAGAATAGTCAAATTCATGCCAAACGTTAATATTTCGGAACCATTCTATGCTAATACCATACAAGGCATCTCTGGGATAATATTTTTATTAGAGAATATGCGAAGAAGTTAGTTTTGGGGTGACTGATCCCTGAGGTTAATATGAGAATTCGAAAAAATACTGTTTCTTCATCATAGGGTCTGTCTTACCAGTCCTCTTAAAGTCAGTTTTAGAATTTAAATTAAGTTTACAATTTCAGATTAAGTTTATTTATTTCTTAAAGAAGTCAGATAAATATGCAAGCATTCTTTGTCGTGAAATTCAAAATTTAATTAAAGAAGTTGATCTTAAAAAAAAAAACACTTAAACTTCTTGTTTCAAATCAAACGATCTTGAGAATTTCCATGTCGAAGCGAATGCAAAAATATTGTACTATGTAGGATAGCATTGTCTTCACACAAAAATTTGTACAATCCGAGTTTATTACATTAATCTTGCAGAAATTCACTAATTTGACTTTTAAATGAATCATGGGGAGGTGTAGCTGTTAAAGGATTTTTGTGAATATAACAATGACTCTTAATATCAAGAACAGAGATCATTTCACTTCATCTATACTACAAGTCGCTGCGGTGATCTGGTGTTAAAGTCTCATCTTCGAAAGGGTTCCAAGTTCGAGATCTGATTACACCGAAGAACCGTCGTGTGAGCGAGTCTAGTGCACGTTATACACGTTGCGACCAAATGTCTTTCCGCTGGTGTGGTGCGGAAGTTTGGAGAGGGGGAATCAGCTCAGTATATGTCCTCGTCATCTGACCGTGATTCAAAGTTACGAGGTTTGTCCCAAAAAATAGCTTTAATGTTGTTTTAAAAACGGGCCATTAATATAACTTTACTAACTCATCTGTAATTTAGTTTTATTTTTTCATTTTTATGTTTTGTGTGTTTTCCATCGTTATCCATATTATTTTCTCATGCTCTGAACTTTACTAAGAATTAAATATAACATAAATTTAACCCTAAATTTAGGTTAACCCTAAATTAAATATAAAATAAATTTTTAAAGACTATTTTATCACTCTTTTGAATGAGGGTGGAAAATATGAATATCAGAGAATAAATAATTTTCTCTTAATAGAGATGCAAAATTGGGATATCTAGTTCAGTATTGGCTTTGTTAAAACCTAATAATGAAAAACTTTCCATGTTCTTGTCCTAATATTCCAGCAGATCTTAATAAAAAATTGCTCTATGTCTTGATACAGAAAATAATTTTGTTTCACTGAAAATAAATAAAGTAATTTAAACATCTTAAAAGCTTTCTCCATATTACTTACTAACACGCATACAAGCTTTTCTAATTTTAGACAAGCATCAATTGCTGCAAAGAAGTAAAGTATAGAAAGAAAACAAATTGATATCTATTGAAGAGATTCAACTAATTAATTGGATTTGTTGAAATCTGGCTTTTGTCCGGGGTAGAAAGCTCAAGTAGTATTTATTGCCTTTGTGTGCGAAAAAGCGTCACCTTGTAATTGAATAAACACATTGTGGAAAATAACAAGTAAAATATATTGCTTTAGATTTTTCAAGGCGAATAATTACAGGAAGTAATTGCGTCGAATATTGTTTGCAATAAAAGAGTCCAAAATTAATTTAGAAATATTTTATAAACTAAATTGAATACCAAGGAAATTCCAGAATTAGAATTTCCTTTTTAAATTAATTTTCATTCCTAAAATTTGCCAATCAGAGCTTTGTATACATTCTTCCAATATTCTTAGAGAGAAACATGAACGAAGGAAATTGTGTTCCATAAATAAGATTCCATATATTATTTTTGTTATTTTTTTTTTACTTTCAGGAATAAATAGATACAGAGAAATATAAATAATTAAAAAATATGAATCCGAAAAATATTAATATGTAGAGATTTGAATACAATTTTTGAATATTAAGTCTTCAAAATATTTTCAATATTCTTCTATTTAATTCCCCCTTTGAATTTGAAACATTTTTTCTTTCATATTAGAGTTTTAAACATTTCCACGTTACTATATTCTTCCTGACAATATCACTTTTAATATTCTCAGAAACTTAATTAATCATTAGTCATTAATTAAATTAAATTTTGATATTGTAATGTCTTGATCCTGAACAATCAAATAAGAGAGTAGTGTAACAAACAATTCCTTTATTTACAGCCTTGTATATGTACACAAGAATAACTTGTTCTCATCTAGGTTAATATGTTTTAAAAAATTTACACAACAGTTGAAAGTTAATAATGAAATAGTTCCCCGATCAGTTCGGAAGATAAACAAAACCAAAAACGCTAACAGGCTGTTAGCTCAAATGGCTACTCCAGGGATAGCTCTAAAAATCCACAGATTTTTATCGAGTGGATCTTAACCCAGAAGCCCGAATCACAAGAAGCTTCTCACAAAATCAGGAACACCTTCGAACTTCTCCGACTTCTCCTTCTAAGCCTCTCACTGCTCTCTCTCCTCTTTAAAAAGTGTCGCATTTTATTTCCATTAAATCTCCGCCTCTCATTTTCTCATTGGTACACTTGAGCTCCTTCTTACCCAATAGATGTTCAGCAATGCTTCTTCAATGCTCTCCAGTCGATGGTGGGAAAGTCTGTTAATGATTCATCATTGTAGCTGACCTTTCCTGAACACATGTTAATTATAGTACCATCATAATGGAAAAAAAGTCTAACATCTGGATGGATTGACGTTCTTCTTCCATAAGATATGATAGATCTCTTTGACGACGAAAAGCACATGTGAGGTTCTTTATCTGGATATAACTAATGACCAGACAGAATGATTCTACCGGCGAAGAGGATCCCACATCTGGCAGTCTGGAGACACTTAACAATGTTGGGGGGATTACAGATGGCGTTACATCTGGCCAGAATGCCAATTATCAGATGTGGGAGATGGAGAACGTTGCAATAAGTTAGCAGGGACACCTTTTTGTATTGATTTTAAGAAGAAAAATTATATCAAATTTAAAATGGGAAAAATAATTAAATATAATTTAAAGAAACATGTTCTTTAGTGCACTAATAAAAGTATGGTTTTGAAAACTGTTATTTTTATTTTTTCAATTTCAATTTTAGAGAAAATAATTTAATTATATTTAATTTATATTCGTATCCCATTTCTGTATATATTTCAAAATACATATTTCTTATTTAAGAATATTAAACTTCTGTAGAATCTCTTTTTATTGGAGTTTTTAATAAGAATTTCTTGTTGCTTAACTTCCTTCCAAGAAATAATTGACTGCTGGAAATGTGTAGTTTATTTTTTTTATTTCATAGTTTAAATTTTATAATTATAAATCTAAATTCACATACGCAAAAAACTGCGTATGTGACAGCAAAAAAATGGATGCCATTTGCCCTATGTGTTATTCCATACATAACCCTATCCCGTGTACTTTACAATTCAATAAAAATATGAAGAAAAAAAACTGTGTTTATTATTAATTTAAAATCTAACTTTGACACGTTGTTCTATCATGTGATGCTCCCTTTTTACTAACCCTAAACTATCAGCTGTCAGATGCTTTTTTAATAGGGTTGTCAACACTTTACTGCACGAATGGTTGGAAATTCAAATCTTGTTTTTATTTTGGTACACCCTTTACAAGCGCAGGCAGCGAGATGACGATTTCAAGATCTGTTTCAAATCTACATTTCTAGTAGTGAAAACATATGCTAAATTTATCTCTTGAGTTTCTTGAGTTTTTAAGTTTTCATGTTACCGACAGATACATAGATTGACAGATTCCCCTTATAAGTATGTATCTCAAAGTTGAATAGAAATTCTCAAGTTTAATGGAATAACCACATCACACATATCATTCGATTAAAATCACATCACATAAATATAATTTGATTAGTCCATCGTATTTTTCAAGGATAAACTATCAGACATACACAGCAGCAATTCTGGGAATGCTTAATTCATTGAAAACCTCAATGTCAAATGTTTCATCAGTTAAAATACTTTATTTTTGTATGTTTCATTTATTAGAAAACAAAAATTTAAACAGAAAAGTTCTGTTATAGTTGGAAGAAAAGAATTCATGTCCGCAGAAATATAGCATATGCATGTTTTCTCTCAATGCAAGATCGTTACTTATATCAGTGTAGGCGGTATATTTCTAAAAATACAAATAAACGGCTGAATCGGTCTAATATGTGGCTTTTAATACTCCACTTCCGCGTTTTGTTTTCCCTAACGGACCTCGGCCCTCGTAATAATGTTTACTCAAGATAATAAAATTAATCCTCATAGCCATTAATAACATTTTCCTTTTGTTATGACAACTAAAAACAACAAGCAGAGGTTTAACTACCGAAAACCGTTCTGATGAAGTTAGGTTAGAAAAAAGGAAAGTCAAAAGTATA
Source organism: Argiope bruennichi (assembly GCF_947563725.1). Lineage (NCBI taxonomy): Eukaryota > Metazoa > Arthropoda > Arachnida > Araneae > Araneidae > Argiope > Argiope bruennichi. The sequence goes on along the minus strand of NC_079152.1, from coordinate 96,271,227 downwards.
TTTAAGAAATCATTTAATAACTTACGCTGTTATTATTCATGGAAAATCTTGCGCAAAGTCCCTTTGGAGACAGTTTTAGCTCAAGAAGAAAAATGTAAAGTATATCGATGAGAGATTGTTTAAGGAATATTTTGTTAATCTTCAACAAAAATCTTTCACATTTTGTTTGATTTTATAAATAGATATTTTTGGTTGATTTACGATAACTTTTTTGATATTAGACTGCTGCGGTATGGTTAATTAAAACATCAATAATGTCTTAAAAATTCTCTTTATTATAATTTCAAATAGCATAGAAAAGAATGTGGTTTCAAAAAAATATTTATACCTGATTTCTGAATAGAATATTCAATACTGAAAAATAATACAGCGATTGTATCTCAAAATCATAATATTTTTCAAAACCTTAAAAGGATGGATCGCGAAAAATAACAATAATAATCTTTAAGAATCTCTAAGATTGTTTATTACTGATTCCAACATAAATTATTTATATTTTTATCGAATATAATACACCCAATTGAAGCTTTAATCATTTTTAAATTTTTGAATCTTGAAATTGAAATTGTGTGTGCAATGCTATTTCACACTGCATATTTAAATACTTAGATTTGAAGGAGCATTATTTACTATTTTAAAATGAAAAAAAGTTAAAATGTCATCTTATCGAAAATCTTATGAGAATTCAGCATAAAGAAATAACCGAAGTGCTTTGAAAACAGAGATATCGAATAAAGTATTCATATTATGTATGCGCTTAAATTTCATTTGTATTCCAATGCCTTTCTTTCTCACCTTTCTGTGTCTTACGCATAGGGCAGTTTCTATTTTATTTTTCATTTCATATGTTTTTTTCTTCGTTTTACATGTATGTGTCATGTATCTGATCAATAATTTACTTCAATGTCACCAATCACACACTGTGCAATGATTCTCATCAATCTCACTTTTCATATATAATGTATATTTTAAACATGCATTTCAATAACTTAATGAAATAAAATGTGTTTATTTTTTCTCATCGTATGCATAAATTTCACTTGTAATGTCACGAATGACATTGTAATAGAATAAGAAACTATCAATCCATAAATAAACAATGTGCAAAGACACCTATATAAATTTTCTGAATCCATATAATAAAATATAAAATATACATTGCATTTAGAGAGCGCTAATGCTGCTACAACTAAAACACAAATGAACTTAACGAAATTAAAATTAGAAATAAATATTAAGTTAACAGCCAAAGAATCAAAAAGAAAGATTAAATGAATCCGGCCCGAAGACTTTCTCAAGGGTCACCCTCAGGCAAGGATTCAAACCAGGGATTTTTTCTGTGAGGGGTCTGACTTTCGTCCAACAAACTGACCCCTCGTGACCCGAAAACGTGGAAAAATTAAAATTTAGTTTAGTTTAACGAAGTGCATCTACAATAGCAAGTTTTAACCTCAAGTAGTTTGCTTCGGATTTGTATTTTCAATTTGTGAGTATTTTGCCTTTTGTTTATTACTTTTTGGTTCTATTTTCATGTATTTTGTGGTTTGATTTGCTGTGGTCTTATTTGGATTGTTTTTTTGCTAGTGTTTTTACTTGTTTTAATCTTGTGATACTAATTTATCTCCAAAACCTCTATTTTCTGGGATTTTCGGGTCACGAGGGGTCAGTTTGTTGGACGAAAGTCAGACCCCTCACAGAAAAAATCCCTGGTTTGAATCCTTGCCTGAGGGTGACCCTTGAGAAAGTCTTCGGGCCGGATTCATTTAATCTTTCTTTTTGATTCTTTGGCTGTTAACTTAATATTTATTTCTAATTTTAATTGTAATAGAATGTCATTCGTGTCATTCCCTTAGTATATATCCATATTTTATTGAACTACTATATTCCAATCTAGGATCATGATTTTTTTTTCTTTATCCGAACATTGTGTTTCTTTTCAGTATAATGCTATCTTTCTCTCTTAGATCATATGCCAGGTAACATAGTTTTAAATAACGTTTTTTTTTTTTCATTTATATCCAACCATATCAATTCTATCTATGTGCTCTTGAGCCAGAGATGCAGTTAGTTGTTAAAATAGTTAGGTTTAGAGTTTAAGATTTAATAACACGGAGGAAATGCTTACTTCCAAAAACAGAATTTTTGCACTACAGATAAGTGTTCCTTACAATCAAGAGTTGCCGTTTTGATTCGCTTTTTTAATCTGATGATATTTATCTCCGCTTTTTCTGTTACTGAATGTAGCATTTAATGACTTTTAAACTACACAAACATTGCTTAAAAATTTTGTGAAAAAAATTCATCTGTAAAGAGGAGTATAAGTATCATATTGAATTGAAGACTACAGGATGTTATAAAAAGATGCGAATAAACAGGATACTGTTATGTATTGCACTGTGATGTGATGTGATATATGCAATGATTCTAATTAATCTCGTATTTCATGTATTATGAATATGAGTTTCAGTTACTTACATGAAATAAAATCGTTTATTTTTTCACATCATATGTATAAATTCATATGTATTCGCCAACTTTTGCCAAAATTTTAAAATTTGGGAACAAATTTGCATTAAATGGGCAATTTGCCAAAATTCAAGTTTCATACGAAATGAGTTCTGATATTTGGCATGAAATATTTTTAGGTGAAATTGGCCTACATTTGCGTTCTGTTTGGAAAAATGTTCTGGCAGCTAGCAAAAATTTTCATTACTGGAAGACATGTTGGTCAAGAAATTAAAGAATAATTCTTAATAAGAAAACAACTAATAATTAGAACCAATATTAAACTTTTTCAAATAAAATGGCGAATTTCCATTTACGCAGACTAAGTAGTTGCCTTGGCCTGAAAGCAGGTAAGTTGAACTACTTTGATTTCCAATTTTTTTTCCACATAAATTCTTTAAAAAATGCATATTTGACATAAAAATATTAGGACAATATTAATGTTTCATCAAGTATAATTGATTAGATTCTCTGTATTGCTCATTACATTGTCTTAGTTTTTAGAATATTTATAAAATCGAAGATCTGTTTCAATACCTTGATATAAAAACGTGGATAACGGATTGTCCATAGTTACAATGTTTAAGGTATGCAACAAAGTGTTTTTTAGAAAAACGTTCGAAAATAGTTACAGTTTTGAATATGTGTATAAAAAAAGATTGATAAAGCATCTACGAGACCAAAACATATTTGTTAAGTGGAAATTTTTAAAAAAAAAGCTTTAAAAAGAAAAAAGAGCTTTTTTTTTCATTAAAAAGAAGTACAAAACAAAATTCACCTAGTTTAGAAATTTATTAAATGATTTGCTTAAAATTTTGCAGATAACTTAAGGACTATGTATTATGTAATTCCTGAACCAGAACATAAGCTGTATCTATATTCATTCTTTTAATGTTAGGCTTCAAATGATAAATAATTTGAAATTTTCAATGTTTTTCACATTATGGAGCTCTAAAACTACTATAAAATATTTCTTAATGAATTGATTACCTATTCTATAGTTTTGGAACTGCAGAACATATTTAGAAATCATTAGACCAAATTTCAAGAAAAAATACCGATTATATTTTAATTTATTAGGTTTCTCGTAAGAACATACTATCAGAGATTAGAATGCGAGAAAATAGAATCGAAAGATGTAAAATAACGTACCCAAATGCAAATGTAAAACTCAGGATAACGTCCCAAATAATAAAATTAGAAGCAACATTTTAAAGGTTTTATAAAGAAACCCATTCAAACATCAAAAATATTAAATAAAAAATTCTTAATTTCGCAAAAAAAAATCGACTTTTTGACGTAGTCATTTACTATAATTAAACACTAATCACATTAAAAAAATAGTAAAATAAATAGTAACATAAAATTTTGAATTTGAAATGTGAAGCCACTTTTTTCTATTTTATTAAAAGAGGAGCCTTATAGTGGGAACCTTATAGTGCCTAGGACCACAAAATACTTAACCCGCCACTGCTTTCATTTATTATTTTTATTCAGACTATATATTAATTAAATCGTCTAGTAATCGCTACCCCCGAAAGATCCAAAACATTGAAGATTTAAATCTAAAACATAAAAATCCCATTATGAAATGGCATAAATTTTGTCTCCTTTTATTTTAAGTCCTTCAATTCTTCAAGAAACAGTACTCTCAGTCGAAGCTTTGGACAAAAGTTCGAGATCATTTCTCAGACAACTGTTTTAATTAAGCATCGAATGTTTGTTCGTTATTTCAAATAGAATCACGAAAGGCGGAAATTTGAGTCTCAACTGAAACATCATTAAAGTAATGACTTTTCGTCTCGGGTAAGAGTTCTAAAATAGAAGGATGGCGATGAGTAAGTTCCATTACACTTGATTTCCAACCAAGAAGTAATTGGCAGTTGTAAACTTGATACATGACAGCGTGTTGTTAAGAATTCATGAAAAAGTTAAGCTATCGTGAAATCTGTCATAACACACTTAGGAAAAGGAAATGAAAGAATCTCGTTAAAATGAAATATTCTCTCTTTTAACGTGAATTGCGGTAATTACACATAAGCAAGTATACATAAATCATGTTTAAGTACTTTTGTTGTGCAAACATATACGTGAGAATTATAAATTTTCAATACTAGGTCTCTTTCTTTATTAGGATAACGTAAAATATTTAATTAACAAATTTATTTGCGGCTTCGAAACCCGTTTTATCTTTAAAATAGAAAATCTTTTAGTGGCAATTGACTACCGAAACTGCTGTATATAGTGTATTGCCGGGTTTACACTCGACCAGTTATAAGATGGCTAGTAAGCAGCTCATGCGTAGAAAGGCTGAAAAATGCTGTTCGGTCGATGGCAAGTAATTGTCCCTACTGGACAATTGCAAGCCGCTATATTGCATTTTTCTTACTGCGCATGCGTTTGTAGAGTTTGGCTGCTTTTTTTGGCGTGAAAAAATGGATCATTTATCGTAGATTAATTCCAACAATTTCTAATGCGAGGTTGTGTTTTTTAAAAATTTTATTTGCCATTTTTTTTTCTAAAGGTTTCCAAATTTAGGTTTGACCTTTTTTTTTTATTTTATAATGTATTTTTGTGCAAATATCCATCATTTTAATACGATACGCAGTGAAAAAGAAAAATTCAGGGACGCAAAAACAACTTATAGCCAAGCATGGAATGCTTTATTCTATCTTATGAAATTGTGGCAAACCTAAATCAGTCCTTTTTTGCTCATGCGCTGCCTACTTGCTGTCTTATAACTGGCCGAGTGTAAACCTGACATATCATTAAATATATAATTATAGTTTTTAATTGTGAAGTGCGCTATTACAAAAAGAAAAAAATCTGTCTTGAATATATGATTGATCTTCACATTTCAGACCTTACTGAATTAGGATAAAATTATATTTTGAACTACGTTCATATGAGAGCATGGTAAATCAAAGATAAAACGAACTAGGTGAATGACAGCTGGTATGCAATTTTAACATAAAAGTTTCTAATCTACATTTTATACATAGATGCCTATGTGAACTTAATAGCTATAAAACACTAAAAAAATAGATAGATTAAATTAAATTATTGTTCTTAAAGGCTAGAATAATTGGCGTTTTATATCAATTTTTGAACAAATTTTCTCCGGTGGAAAGCTGTCAATATGTCATTGTGTTTGTGAATTTGATAAACCAACAACAGAAAGAGCTATTTGCATAAAATTCTATTATGGATTTTAATGATGGTTTCTTATAATAATTCGAAAAAAATCCATCAAGTAGAAAATGTTTGCATGTTCAAAAATTTGAGGGCAGTTCGTCCAAAATATTAAAGTGTTCATATACTTTTGATTCAATTATATGTTTTACGCTATGTTAAACTCAGGGTTTTATGACTGTGCAAAACATCCCCATTTCTTGTTAAAAGCAGACTTTTATTCTAATCAGTGTGAATGAATGACCTTTTGTTGAAACACCATTTTTTCTTCACCTAAACATTAACTGTAAAGAAGAAGCTAAAATGCTATCATTTTAAGGTAAAATATTTATTTTCTTTTGCCCTTTATGAAGATCAAACTCTGTAACTCTGTATATCCTACTCTTAACCAGTCTATCAGGCATTTAGTTTTTAGTTTGTCGGTTTAAGTATAAAACTATTTTTCGATTCTTTAATCCATTAAGTGCCAACTTTTGTTGAAATTTTTGGCTGGATAATTTATATGTATGAGCAAAAAGTTGTGTAACAGTATAATTATATAAAATTCCTGTTTTGTTTAAAAAATATTTGCTATTTTTGAAAAAGGATATTGTTATAAAATTATCAATAAAATCATTTAAAAAAGAGACTAAGTGAGATACTTTTAATAAAAGACTGATCAATAAACAGACCGTTATTATAACCTCTCAATTACATATTGATGTACGGTATTTCATTATAACATAAAAACCAAACCAAAAATATAATGTTTCAAATAGGAAATTATGTTCCTTTCCTACAGACAAATTTCAAATTTGTTCGCTTGTTGTAAAGAAACGAAACACAGAATACACATTCTCAATATATCAGTGAATATTGTGTTTCTGGTAACGCAATATTGACTAATCGATAGAGAATGTATCTAAACAGTCAGGCATACCAAATCTATTTTTGGCACCTAGTAAAATTCCAAAATCTCCAAATGGAAATCGGGGCAGCTATGGTTTAATCAAAGCCAATAATGCTGTTTACCAGCGGCGTAATTTAAAAACAATAAAAATTCAATTACTCTAACCTTAGAGTATGTTGGAGGTCCCTTTAATAATTCACAATGTGTAATCTTTCCTTTACGGCAGTAAGTTATGGTTATCTCTAAGTGTAAATAACCATTTCAGAGGATACTTCCTCTTTTTGAAAATGAATGCATTTGATTTCTTTATGTAGTTTGTAAACTGTATACCTTGACATAAAAGCTTAGCTCTGCTTTGATCCCAGCATTTGAACAATTACAGCAGTTTTTGTAAACTTTCAAAAGGCTTTTTTTGAAGCTCTTTTTTTTAGCCGTCTGCTCTTTTCTTTGTGACTGTCTACATTTTTGTGAAAGTTTGAAATCACATCGGGAAGGATTTGAAGCAAAAATGGAATCTCTTTGACAACTTTTCCGCTATTTTTAAATGTCGAAATGCGACGTTTTCAAACATCACTTATATGTATTCTTCTGAGCATTCTTACAAAAAAAAAAAAAAGCGGAAGAATGCAATATTTTATGAAATAAGTTATCCGTGACAGTAGCAGCTACCAACAATTCATCCTTACAATTTTATTTGCCGCATGATTCTAAAATTCAAAATATTCAGCAACTTTTCTACCTTTTCTTAAAATTATTTTAAAACTTTTGTTAAATGAATATTTGCGTTAGATATTTAGTTTTTAACATATATCAAAGAAATATTATCGAACAAAATCTACATAAGAATCAAACACCCAAAATAAAAAAAAACTGCATAGCACAAAAAATAAACATTTGATTTTCTGCTCTTTTTTTACGGAATTTTTTTTTCAAAAGTCCCTGGAGGTGGCTTTATATCTCCCAATGAAGCATAATGTTACTCGCACTTAATAGAATTGATGCGTTCTATGAAAATTGAGTAAAAAATTTTCTCAATAGATTCAGCTGAATCAATACCTTCGGCAATTTTTCAAATTACTTTTAAATAAATTAAGGAAAATATTTTTCATTATTCTTAAGATTAAAATTTGCTGATTCAGGATGTTGAAGAACTGAAGCTACAAAATAATACAGAAAAAAAAGGAGATAATATCATGTGATGCAATATTCATTAACACGCAAAAATAAAAACATATCGCACTGCAGTGAGAAGTAAACAATAATAGCATTACAGATGCTCAGTGCCCACCTCCATTGTTTTCGATAACACGTACTAAACACATCCACAAACTGTGCTTTCTACTCCATGGCATAAAGTATTCTGACCATTTATCAGAAAGGAAGCATAATACTGTCTATTAGATCAGAGATCGTTTGACATTTGTGTTTTGATGTAAAATTTAAAAAAAAATCACTGCTAAAAATCGCGTGGTTTGAGATCAGTCGGTTGTGGTGCCATATTGTTTAAACGTAACGACTTATTATATGGTCGTTTTAAGAAAGTTTGAACTGATCTAGTAATGTTAGAGGTATACTGTCCGCATAAAAATGGCATTTTGTAGCTGGCCTCACTGTTGTTGCAACTCCGAAATTGAAAAGATAATATATTGGGAAATCTGATCCCATTTGCGGTGCATGTAATTAATTCTTTGGTCTTTAATAGCACAGAATGATTATTGTTAAGATATTTTCACGATATTGCACGGCATTCAGAATGGCATCACGGGAATATCATACGATATCTTATACTATCTATGGTGTTGATATTATATGATATTAATGTGGCAATATGCAATATAGATGAAACCTGCTTGTGAGAACATTAATATCATTGATCTTCCCTTTTTCCATCTGTAATTTTGAATTATCATATTTCTAAAGATACAGATAGAAATAAGGATGGAAAGATGAATACTCAGAAATAATTCAAAGTAAAAAAAAAAGAAAAGAAAAGAAAAAAATGGAAAGAGATTTAAAACTTGGGCAATATTCCAGAGTTTCAGCATTGGATTTTGTAAAAATAGAAAACTTTAGATATGCTTTCCATACGAAAATCGATTATATTTTGAAAGCAATTTTTTCAAATAAAACTCTCAAGATATTACAACAAACAAATTGAGGCATTTTTATTAAAAAGCCTATTTTTTTCATGGATTTTTTTATCCAATGTACCATTACTTCTGTTAAATTTTATATTTTATATTAAAAGGGTGAAATATAAGAAAAAAGTTGACTTGTTTGATTCCTTTATTTTATTTCCTCAAAGTGAATATATACAATATGGCTAAAATGAAAACGATGTTTTCGAATCAAACGTATCCATGAAATCAACAGTTAAAAATTGTTCGTTTTACCACCTCATTAGATCTCCATAATATCTACTTGGTTTCAAAATAGCAAATCGGATTACCAATTTGATGTCAAAGAAAACAAGGTTTCGTTTAGACTTTGTTAGTTATATATTTCTTTAATATTATTATTTCTTTAGTTATATATAAAGCAAGTATTGGTAGATACTTATTTAGTTACGTATAAAGAGAATGTCTAAGTCAAAATAATTATTGAATATATCGTTTCTTTTTCGAAACACACTTCCAAAATCAATATAATGAGCTTTCTAATTACTTTTGTTTCCTATTGTATAGTTTTGCATTTCGAATGTGGAAATTTGTTAAAATGAGAATCTAAAATCGCTTAGATATTGCCCAGAATTTTAAGATACAGTAATCGCAATACTATAAAAAATATCCGGATGAAATATTAGATAAAATTTCATAATAGCGACATAATTTACAGAATGCAAAAAAAAAATTATGAAATTACTAAAGCAAATGGAATATAAAAAAAAACATGGAAAATTATCGATTTCCAAATGGATAATTATTTAATAATTTAGTATTCTTCCATTTTTTTTCTTGTCAAGATGGATTGAACTTTGGTTAATTTTTTTTTTTCGCCTGGCAGTATAACCAAACAAAGTCTACAGGTATCATTACTTACAAATATATTATATGCACTTACTTAAATGGCAACATGATCAGAATACAAATGAATAATTTTAAGTTAATAAGCAATATGAAATTTTAATTATTTAAAAAATTGCTATACTCAATATTTCAATATTAATTTTTATTAAAAAACAATAACTTAGTCTAGAAATGCTAAAGTTTTAACTCATAATTACTGAAATTATAAAAAGATGTAACATTTTAGCTTCATTAAAGATTATCAAAATGTATGCTCATGTTCCAATTCAGTATCTTTTATTTTCAATCATTCTTCGTTTTTATTCATTTCAACCTTTTGATAAAATATAATCTTTTATAACTAAGATTTAAATTTGGAACTTTTTTTCTCCGATCACAAAAGAAATCGTATTCTTCAAATACACTTCTTCAAAACATAATAGATGAAGTTCTTTTAAAATTCAATTATTTATTTGAAATACAATACAAATAAAACCAAAGAAAACTCTGTTTTTCCCCTCGTAAAAGATACACAGCTTAATCGCTGCATGCTCTTGACAGGTGTGTTGTTATTCCTTTTCTAAATCCCCTATGGGGATTCGATCCCGTTCTTATCAAAGCGGAACGAGACCACTGAAAGGAAACAGCGATCAATTACGGTTGGAGTGAGATGCTAGAAATAGTGCCACCACCCCCTGTTTACTTTCAAAGTAGCTCATTATTTCGGTGTGGTCTGAAAAAAGTTTTCGCGTTTTATGGATGTTAGTTGCCTTACAATACTTCAACAATACTTCTATGAGAGAACTTTTTTTGAGAATTCACATTTCGCTAAAATGGGACATAGAGTGATAATTAATGTATTCTACAGCATTCGGAATCTTTTTTCTCTAAATATTGATATTTGACTGAATAATTTTCTATTTTCAAATGCCATTTATATAAAAACCTAGCATATAGTACAAGCATATTTAAAAATTAGCAGTAGGAACCGCGGCTTCGCTTATGTCCATTTGTTTTATATAAATATGTACAGTTTTATGTATTCAATGCAAGAACGGTTTAAACCACAACCTTATAATTAATTGAAACTTTAAATTATTATGATAAAAAAACAATTTTAGTGTCAATGTTCGATCTATACGAGTAGAGATTTGTGCTCCCAATCTAGAATTTCGGGGCATATAATTAGCAGTGGGAGAAACTAGGTGGTTATAGGTTCAATAGTAACCATATAACAAAAGCAAAAGTAAAAATGTAGGAAGAAAGTAATATAACTGCAAAATTGGCAAATGGACGAGTGATAGATATAACAGAAAATAGGAGCAACATTTCAACAGAATAGCGTCACCGTTATAAAATGTGTTTACATTAATTTTGAAAGATTGAAAGAAATATTTAAACAGAAATGAAACTTATGCCAATAAAAAGCTAACTGCTTAACTTTTACGATGTGCAAAAATAATTTTGGTGCACTGATTTTTTCAGAAATTATGGAACAAAAACATAAAATCGTTCAACCCTGCCCTTTTTTAACCCTGTAGAGGGTTGTAGTAACTTTTTAATAGCGTTGTAAATCCTTTTATATACTAAGAAACGTGTACAAAATTTCGTTCAAATTTGACAAGGGGCGCGGTGTTGTATAAAATACATAGCAACGCACATAGGAACGGAATTTCAATTTTTAAAAAAATATATTCTAATTTTTTTTAACTATTTCAGAAATTTTTGCTTCAGTTTTAACCTTTTTCAAACACTTTGAATAAAAAATAAATAGTCGGAATCGTATATTCTTCCGTATCAGCCAGGATCGAAAGCAGATGTTTAGAAATAATTAAAATTTTTGAAAATTACATAGTTGTAGTGTAAAATCATAGCTTTTCGTATAATTTTAATTTTTTCAAAGTTTGAAAAGTATCGAATTTGACGATGGTTCATAATTGTATCTATATTTTTATTCATTCCCTAGATAGTGTTATGAAAAATTTCAGACTAATAAATAAGTATTTTATTTATATTTTAACCGTGTTTGAAAAATGGAAGTTTTTGGAAAAAGTCGAAGAAAAACAAAGACTTTTAATTCATTTCGAAAAAAATTGATTTAAATTTTTCTTTTTCATATTAATAAATGAGATAGAGAAAAAAAACATTTTTGGAAATTTTCTGGATTAAGTAATTCCTTCTTTTCTTTGAAGACAATTATTTTTCTTAAATTCGCCCTTTTTGGATTTAAAATTTTTTTTCCCTCCACGTCAATGAGTATGCCTTGTTATCTGCCATGTCACTGGCATCAACAGATTTCTATATATTTCTTCAATTTTTTTTAAATTTAAAAACGCATATTAATTAAAGTAAAGATGCGGTTATTAATTAATATTTGCCGTAATGAAGATTTAAATTCTTTCCATGCGTTTACTGTCAAAAATTACAGCATCAGAAAGCAGAAAATACTTTTTTTTAACACCAGAAACTTAAAGATGAAAACAAAATTCTTAAAAGTATTTTAATTTCGATTTCAATCACATTTATAATAAATTTAGAATTGTAACAAATGTTTACAAATTTTTTTCTTTATGATGTATATTGTGAATTAATTTCATTATTTTGTAATATTAATATCTTACCGTTCTGTTTGTTTTTAAATCCTTGTTTTTATTTCCAATTTTGAAAAAGTATTTTTTTTTACTTTTTAACAAAAGAAAAGCATTTTTAAAAAACATGTATATTTGATTTTTTTTTCTCCGCAATATGTTTTTTGCAATCCATAATAACAATTTTTATGAAATTTCATAATCAATTGCAAAATTAGATGGATTAAAATCCATCTGCTTTAGAGGTATTTTTCGTATGAAACTAAGCAATAAATTGGGATATGAAACGAAAAATGTAGTATTCCAAAAATACTGAATTGTTACATCATTTTTGATAAGTCACATTTGAGCATATAAAAATAAACAGAAAATTCCTTTATGTAATTTCCTCTTTACAGACATGAAGAACCTCAAATCCAATAAAAGCATGTAAAAAGTAATAAGAAAACAAATTATTTATAAATACATGTGGGAGTAGAAAAGATATATATAGAAACTGAAATTAACTGGAGAGGATTTCAGCAAAATCTTTAAGAGAAAAGGTCTCTGAGTAAAATCTCAGAGACTTTTTCCATTTTTAAAGATTTGTACTAGAGTGTAAATATGCTTAACCTATTGAAAAAAATAGGTTAGTCTGTTAAAAATTGGCCGCCTGACAAATGTTTCAAACCATTTAAATCAAACACACCTCTTGTAAGATATGTATGCTCTCTGCAATAATCAAAGCAATACTGCGAGTAATGCCAGTCAACAAGCAATTAAATGATGAATGTCATTTATAATGAATGTAATCAACGGCATGACGTCATTTATCAGGAATCCTGACGTCACCAGAATCTACTCCACCTAACTTTTGGAAGCCTTTATGAGATTTCATGTTTGTAAAAAATTTTGCCTAAAATATCTGATGTACCCAAAGTTCCGAAGTTATGCACAGAAATGTTTCCCCTATGAGAATACAATATTTTAATATTTTTTTAAAAATTACTTATAGTTTTCAAAATTACTTACAGTTCTAGTATTAATTTTTTTTTTTTACTAGAAGCGCCATTTTTTAATGAATTTGAGAAAAGAATATTAAATGATGGCTTAAAATTATAACGATGAATTATGAAATGTAATAAATACTGGAAAGTAGAGCAAAAGAGAAATAAAGTAAAAATTATTGAATTGGTGAAATTCTGGAGGTCAATTTATATTAATGCCCTTGAGAGCCAGTCTTAGGACCTGTTTTTCTTTGCCAAACTTGGAACATAGAAGGAGCACATGTTCAATATTTTCCTCGCCACCAATATTATAATTTCAGGAAGATGACGGAAGCAAATTAATGTGCAGAAATAACTTTTAAAGTTACCATAACCACTGAGAAACTGGGCTAATTTTTAATTAGTATAAAAATGATGGTATGACTGTTTCATATTAATGGATGGAATAAATTTCTTTGTTAAGCTCCCTTTATTTGAAATGAAATATTCTTGATTTCAAGTCTCCACCATTTTCTCTCTCGTAATCTTCTTGTAAAACGATTTCGGAATATTAACAACAATGTCAATTTTGCCTTTGCAAGTCAATCGACCCGCTCTTTTGCGTAAATGCTGTCCATAAACAAATGTAAAAACTGTCGAGATATTTTTATTTTTCAGGCTTTTAATTTGCTTTTGGATCTCGACGATTATGTTGTTATATGAAGAAATACACTTCAGAGAATCCAAGGGTGAAAGAGAATCGGTACAAATGAGATGGTCTGAGATTACACTGTTTTGTTCAGTGATCCATTTGATGGCGAAGTTTAAACATAAAAGTTCAGCTACAAAAACTGTGCATTCCTCACGAATTTTGAATTGAAAATGCTCGGATTCAATACCACTTTTGAAAACCACAAATGCGAAAACAACTCTGCCATCAATTTGACTGCCATCAGTATTGCAAATAGCAGAGGAAGCATCCTTGATTTAACTTTGAAACCTAAATGTTTAACTTCCACAATTGCTAATTAATGCGTGTCACAAAATAAATGTCCTGTCACATATATATTGTAGCAAATAGTTTTAAAAAAATGTTTTTAATGTGTTAAAGCACGGAGCAGGGTTTTAAATGAAATGAGATCTTAATTAGTGGTATTACTGAAATTGTCACATATATGTCACTTATATTTTTAAAGCAGAATCAAACATTTCGATTGATTTCATTGTAATAAGGACAAAAATAAAGACTCATAACTAACTATTCTAAAGAATAGGGTATTGATATTCAATCTAAAACTACGAAAGTTCTCAAATTCAAGCATTTTCGAAGGTTAATTGGACATTTTAAACTTTATAAAACATTATCTTTCCAGCTTACTGCAGTTATTTTATAAAACAAGATATCATATGAAATTGAAAATCTATAACTGCTTAGAAGAAAACAAGGATGACGAAATATTCTGGAATGAAAGCCGACATGAAAAATATTTTAGTGATGCCTATTTTTAAAATTATTCTGTGATAAATTGCTACATTTTCAAAGACGCAGTCTGCCATTATAAAATAATAGGAACACATAGTAAAGATATGCACGAGGAAATCTAATGAACAAATCGACAAGAAGTTATAAAAATGAAAAAGTGATCTAGAAAGTTAAGTTGCTCTCCAGCTACACTTTAGCTTTAAATTGTTAATCTTTCTTCCCCACAAAGCAATTAGCTGCAAATTCATACTTTAACGCCTTACTCATCTATTTCAGTGAGATTTAAAAAAAAAAACTACCAATTAATAGATAATGGCGAAGTTATGGTTTAATATTTCAGAATTTAATTTTTTATTCATTTAAACTTGAATTTTAAATATATAATTCTATTATAGCCAATGCTAATTAAAGCAATGTATTAATTAATTACGAATAAATTTGTTATTCTGTTATTATATCGTTCTAAATAATAACCTCATTAATTTTATGCAATTTAAGTGCTTTCCTAAATGAGTTTACATCCATAAATTTCCAATTGAGATAATGATTGTTAGCGTTAAATATAAAAAGTTTTATTCCTACTAAAAAGTTATTTAAAATTTCAAGATAATTTAGGTAGTCCTTTGAATTCAATTATGAATTCATAGCTGAAATTATGTCATAATGTTGCAAATAAAAAATTCTCCCCCATTTTGTAATAAGAGCTTAAAAAAAAATAAAAAATATAAATAACTATAAATAGAACAATATGAAAAAGCCCTCAGTTCAAAACTGCACCAATGCTTGATTTTGTGTGTGCCAGTATGTTTATAATCGTGTTTTTTAATGATTTTTGATAGTGAAAATAAAATATAGAATATGATTAAAAATCTTTAGACGAATTTAAAGGGAAAAGCCAAGCATTCAGAACAGTTTCATTTTTACACTAGTACTTGAAGTTCTAAGACAACAGACAACCCCTGTAGTAGGAATTTTATGGAAATCAAAAATATGAAAAAGATAAGTAAAAAAAGTAAAATCACTAAGTAAAATGTAAAATAAATGTTCAACACAATATAAACTTCAAAATTACGCAACAGTATAATTTGATGAATAATAATTCACTAAGCATGATTAGCGACTTTATTCTGTGACAGAAGGTGAAAAAAATGCTTTTCAGTCTGATATATGAGTGTTGCATCATTTTTCATTTCTTTTTCAACATTTATTCTTGAGTATACTTTTTGAGACTCCCTCTTCCCTTCAGACCCCAACTCGTTCAAGGATATCTAAATAGAACGTGATGGTTCATGATCCGGATGCTGACTTCGAAATGTATCCTCTTGTGGTAATAATTACTATTTTGCTTTCTCCTGTTATTGGCTTATTTCTTACTATTAATATTTAACACGCCATGTACTTACTCGAAAACGCGCATCGGGTTTCGCAGCAGAATATTTCTCTTAACAAAATACAAAGAAAATTACGTATATGCTACGGAAAAAGTTAGTTGCAAAATAGCACAATATTTATAATACAGGTGAATATAGCTTTTAAAATTTTACATTTAAAAGTGTTTTAAGCACAAAGTATTTAAACGAATTTTAAGATTAAAGATTTCTCTTTAAAACACACAAAAATATATGACTTGCATTGAAAAAATCATTTATTGATAGCAAAACATTTATATTACTAAATTAAAAAAAAAATTAAGATCATTATCTGATCAGAACACAAATCTAAGGTCGTGCTCGCGGCTTCAGAGCCCGGGGAATCTCTTTTCAGAGATAAGAAAATGGGAGAAATTCCTCAAATTCCTCTTTTCAACTTCCAAATGACCTTGAATACAGCTAATGTCAAATTATAGTTTTTCTTATAAAATATCGATTTGTTGTGATATAATTTTAAAATCGCTAGACCTGAACGGCCCAATGTCCCTGGATTGAAAGGGTTTTTTTTGTTACACCCCTTCGATAGTAATTCGTAATGAAGGAAGAGTTTAAATTAAGTTCCGATGTTTAAGAATTTAGATAAAACCCACTTACACATACATACATGTATAGTCCTTCCTTTTTTAACATTTACTTTAAATATTCAAAAGTTGTTGATATCGTATTGTTGACATCTGTCTTGTTGTTGTAGATTTATAATGCTGCTATTTTTGTGACTTTATTCTTGTGCTAAGGTGAATTTATATATCATTTGACAAATCTTTATTTACTATGTATAGGGAATCCATTTCTTTTATAAAAGCACAAAACCATGTAGCAGCTGCTCTTTGGAATTGTGACGCCATATTCAGTTGTAAAAATGATTGCTGAAACTGGCTTCTTAAGAATTTTTGAAACACTCTGCATATTATAGTTGATACAGAAGTTTCAATTATTCAACTAGTGGCTTTTGTTAAAAGATTTTTTTTTTTTTTGTATTTCTAAGGGAGAATAAAATGTTTCAAAATTTGATTTTGTAAATATTATGCTCCTAAATTACCTTGCAAAACTGTGATAGGGAACATACATTAAAACATAAATGTTTTTAGTGAATTTGAAAATATTAGTAGAATTCACAACTGTGGGGAAAAAAAGGGAAAAAAACTTTTTCCAAAAATTCGGTGTTTAGGAAAATGTAGCCTATTTCATATTGTTTTAGCACTTTATCTCAGAAACTTTCCCGAATTTAAATTTAAATGATGAAAAAATTGAACTGAATTGATGAAAAAATTGAATTTAATTGATGAAAAAAATGTTCAGACGATAAACGATAATGGAAAACAGGTGAACAATTTCTGAAAATAACTCAATTGACGCTGTATGTATAATTGCAATTATTGCCGATATATGGTTATTTTTTTTATCTCTTAATAAATTCTTTGTAATAAATTCAGAATTGTAATTTCAAAACTATGATGCTATATTTAGTTTCTAATGAAGCATATCTACTTTATTTGCGATTTAGAATTTCTTAATTGGTTAAAAATCAAAAGTAGTAAAAATTAATTTTTTAAAGCTTTATTTACTTATATTCAAAATCATGAGCAATGCTAGAAATTACGTCTGATGCAAATTTTTGCTTCTATGTTTCTTTAAGCAGCATTAGCTAATAATAGCCCCTCCCCCCTCTAATGAAATAACTGAAATAAAATTAAATGGAGTACAATTTAAGTACCATTTATTAAATATTTTTAGTAAATGAATATAAATTAACTTTATTTCTATTTAAATCTAAAATTTAATATATATATATATATATATATATATATATATATATATATATATATATATATATATATATATAATTAATACTACGCAAAACCACTATACTAAATCAATCAATTTTCTTTAATATATTTATATTCATTGCATTGGCTTATATTAATTCAAGAATATTGCATTTTATTAAATATTCTAAATTTATAGGAAAAAATTTTAATTTGTGCGTAATCTATATAATATTCTACTGAATATTAAATATTCTAGCTCTCTCCAGCAATATTTCTGTTATGAGAATTAATTTTTCCAATTCTTATTCTTTTCAGATATTCTTATTTTATTTCTCTAATTAATTTTTCATCATAGATATGGTTGTCAAAAAAATACCATAAAAAGGTGAGATTCTAATTAAACACGTCATGTAAAGGAGAATTTTTATCGTTTTTCCTAATATATTTTAAACTTTAATGAATATCAGAGAATATTTTTCTGGTGAGAATTTTCTTAATTATTTTATACATTGCTTGGTTTTTGACGAAAATATTATTCCCTGTTTTTGAATTCTTTCATGATGTTCAAAATATTTTATTATTTTATATTTTAATATTCAGATATTTAATAATACATGTTTACAAATGTTATTAAATCCAAAAATAAATCAATAAAAAATAGCATTTCAGAAATTAATTTGTAATTGAGATGTAGAGAGATATCGACATAGCTTCGAGTTTCATTTTCAGTTGATTTCTAACAGAAGCTAATTAGTAAGAGGTTTTACACAAATTGAAATTTTTTAAGATTATTTTCGAATAGTTATATTGAATTGTATAAAAATTAGAAATATGTTAGTACCTCTTAAAACGATTAAAAATATCTTTTAACTAAATATCTTTCGAAATTAATAAAGTGAACTAAATTATTTTGCTTTGTGTTATTTTGTGCGTGTTTTTTTTAACTTTTTGTAACAAACAATTCCATCTTTTTTAATAATTCAAAAATTACTAATTAGTCAGTAATATTTTTTCCCTAGCAATGAAAAATAAACAATCCTCGTAATCCGAAAGAAAA
The DNA here is from genome assembly GCF_947563725.1 of Argiope bruennichi. Taxonomy (NCBI): domain Eukaryota; kingdom Metazoa; phylum Arthropoda; class Arachnida; order Araneae; family Araneidae; genus Argiope; species Argiope bruennichi. The sequence goes on along the minus strand of NC_079152.1, from coordinate 96,252,344 downwards.
TGGATTACGTACGCCATTCATTATTTATTTCTTAAGTAATAAATGACAGTCGAGAATTGTATATTTTCAACTTTCATTTCATATATGCCGAATTCTGTTTTCTTTTTGGCATCGTTAATGAAACCTGTTGACTTCTCTCTTATTTTTACTTTATCGTACATGAAGTATATGAAGAAAAAGTCCTAAAATTGAAAAAAAAAATTAAAATTGAGAATTTTGACGAAACTCTGCGTTTTAGACCAATTTGAAACCAAAAAATACTTTTAGGAATTATGTCCGCCTGTCTGTCTATGAACATGATAATTGAAAAACCCTTTAAGCTAAATGGATGAAATGTGGTGTATGGACATTATACCACATTTGTAGACTTATGTTAAGTTTTGATAAAAAAAAAATCGGTTCAGGATAAAAATTCAAAAATAAATCTGAAAATCGATTCAGGATAAGTTTGTGTCTCCGGATATCGGAGTATAAATAAAGACAATAATAAAAAAAAATTAAAAAGGCAGATAGATAAAATTTATTGAACAAATCTTGCATTTAAAATATAGACTCTTATCAAATTTTGAATCAAATTTTTCAAAGAATTGACCGGTCTATACTTACGCATGTATGCAAACACAATGACTTACATGAAATTTAGTGAGTGATCTTCTAATTACAATAGTGAATTTATGTCAAATTTCGGTTTCAATTTGTAAAAAAAGCGCCTGAAAAACAAATTCGATTTTCGGGTATTTGTGCATTAACTACGTGCTAAGAATTAATTGTGAAAAAAAATCTAGTAAAAATGTAGATTCACACCAATGATTAATATTTCATAACTATTTTTCACCAATATCTTTCCAGAAACTTACAGCCTAAACCAAGATTTACAATATTATGATGGATAGAAGAATTAACACCTTTATTAAAAAGTATGCGAAAAACTTTTTGTGGAGAAAATTTCCACTGGTTTAATGCAATTATTTAAATTTAAAAGTAAGCTTTAAAAGATTATAAAGATAAAGCATTTATAATTTCAATTTCACATTCAAATTGACATGCAGCAGGTCTATACATGCGGCGTACCTATAGAGAAGTTGGGAGTTCAACCTTGATCCATTTTCCCCTTAACACTAGACCACGGTTTGCTCAATATTAAATGACGAGATCCTTTGGAGTATGGAGAAGTGTCAGTTTGAAATCTCATTTTATGGCAAAAGCCTATTACGCATATATGATTTGTACTGCTTAATTGTCTGATTCGATTCGCCGATTGTTTATCAATGTTACCTATCATCGTCGATTATCAATGCATATATTTCTCATTAATATTAAAGCATTTGCATTTTCATCTATTTAAAAGGATGTTAATTAAAAAATATTCAATAGCCATGCCTGAAATAGAATAATTAGCCATTTTCAGCACACTGTATCTGAGATGAATGCATTTGTATTTGAATGATGCCATGCATAATTAATTCAAATTTCATTTTATGTAAAAATATAAACATCTTTAGGAAAAAAACATATAATTGATATAATAATGATATGACGTTTTCATTATCATATCTTAATGGTATGCGTTTATTTAATTCAGTTCTAGGTATGTATATTCGTTTTTACTTCTAATAAACTTCAACTATTGGTAATTTAAGTAAAAAAAAAAAACCTCTAAAAATGAAATTATAAACTGAAAATTAACATGCCTTATTAACGTCTCAAAGCTCTAAGAGATTTCGCAATAACTTTATTAAAAAGTTTTAAATAATTTCCGGAAATTTTAACTAATTTTCCAATATTAAATAAATTTTACTTCAAATACAAAGATTTAGTATATGTCACATCGAAAGCCATTGTTTTAAATTAGATTTTATCCATATTTACTATATGATTGGTAAATTTAAACCAATTTAGGTCTATCTAGTCAATTTAAATACACCAGATTAAGTTTTGAACTATTTAACCAAGCGTAATGGTTCACACCGCATTTAGGTCTATTTATCTTGGCCTAATGATTCATATCATATTAAGAAAATTTAGTTGGACATAGCGGTAAATATTATAAGCAGTGTTGTTAAACTGAGCGTAATTATACAGTCAAGTTTACAACTTTTTAACGTGATGTAATAATATATCCTAAACTTAGAGTTACTTAAACTGAACGAACTTCATAATTAGAGCTATTAAACTCAGAGTTATGATACATTAACTAACTCGACGTTTTGTAAAACTGAGTTGCCAAATGTCATAATTCAACTCCTTGATATTTTAAAATTGTAATTTAATTTTTAAAAAAAGCTTTGTCTAAATGATATTATTTATACAAAATATTTGAAATTCGTTTTAAAGACATGTATGTCGAAATAAACAAAGTAAGTAATAAAAACTAAAAAAAATCACTTGAAATGTTTTGAAGAAAATCTTTTAAGTTTTTTTAAAAAAAATTATTTGTTTTCTGTTTATAAAGCCATGATTCTGTAATCATATTATAATTATTTCAAATCAGTATTCAATATTTTCTCTCTTCGTGTACCTCTAGATTCTGAAATTTTATGCAGAAATATACAATCCTAATGGCAGTGAAATATTTTGAAGTTTTTCGATTATTAAAAGCACTTTAATTAATTGAATTTTATTAAAATATTATTTCGTATAAAAGGTGACTACTGATAGAGGATTGGATAAAAGGATCATAAGTTACCGTAATAGTAGATATTTAAAATTTTTGAAATATATTTGAGACTAAAAAGCAGAGAGTAAAAAAAAAAAAAAAAAAAAAAAAATATTTTACTAATGTATTAAAGAGTGGAAAAGGAAATTTTAATGTCAAAAATACGGGCAAAACAAACTCATACAAATGTCCTGTGCATGGAGAACTACTCCATTTAAAAATTCAAATATGATTAAAATTCCAATTTATTTAAAATATTTCTATCGAAACTACTCTGACTTGTAAATTTTTTTTTGTCTTTTATGTTTCTGATTTTAATATTCATTATTTACTTTTTAGTAAAATATTATCAGAATGTTTCTACTTCATTTTTATTTCTATTATTTTTTTAATTATCACCAAGAAAATATTTATTGTGCAAATAATTTCCTTTTCGTTGCTTATAATCAGAATACATTTATATTTTTAGAATGATTGATTGTATTTTCCACCATTGAGAAACTAAGCAACCTTTTAAGTTAACTAAAGTCTAGACAATTTCAACCATGGAAATTCCAATTAATTTCAGATTCTTGAATAGAGTCACTATGAGGTTTCACAGGAAGTACTAATTTATAGAATTCAGCTTCTAGCTTTGAACCAATAATATATTTAGAGCAGTTATATGCGTTTGAATAAAAAATTTTCATTTTAATTATTTGTAAATTATTTACAAAACACTAATATGTAAAAAAATATGTTTTTGTTGTTGCTATTCTGCCTTAAAATGTTTCTTCAGAAAAAGCAACTTTTAAAACATTTTACATTATTATGTGTATGTAGTTTTGTTAAGTTTTCAATGTAGAAAAGATTTTCAATTAAGGAAAAAGAAGAGATGATGCAGGAGCAAAAAGTCAAAAAAGTCAGAAAATTCGAAAAAAAAATTATAAATCAATAACATCTAACTATATTCAAAATTAAAGAATTGGTCCTGTAAAGGAATAACAATACAAAAATGAACATAATAATTTTTAAGACTTTCAAGTTTTCGATCTACTTTCTGTATGTTATAATATAAATAATTTAAAATCTATTCTTCTTGTTAATAATCAAACAATTCAAGAAAAATTCATAAAAGATATAAAATTTTGCCAATGCATGTTTCGCATATTCCTTCTTTTATGCGAAGTATAAAATTCAAAATCATTACAATCATCTGAAATTTTGACTTCGTTATATTGAATACTAACCGCCTTTGGCGACCAGCCGGTTCGCCAATCTTAATGTTCATTAAAATCTTAATAATTATATATTTTATGCAATTCCTACTTTAACAGCTTCTTCATCAAAATATTTTAAAACTTCAAATTTTGATAGTCATATAATTCACTCATAATATTATAAATGCCTTCAGTCATAACGTAATATGTATCGCCCTAATTTTCTGTTAGCTCCAGTAGAATTTATACTTTAAATTAAAGTAGAAAGGATTAATCTACAATTAATATAATAATATTTTTTTTTTGCTGACACAAAGTTTTTTTTTTTTTTTTTTTTTTTTTTTTTTTTTGTAATATGATTACTGAAAACAGTCACTGAGCGTTTAAACTTTATGGGAACTAAAGAATATCTTTCTTAATTTATGTAATATTTCAAGAATTTGTCAACAAAATTTTCTCAGATTCATCATGACCAGATCGATTCATTAACAATGTTTCATTTTAAATACAACAAACACTAAGAAAATAAAACGAATCGTTTAAAATAATCGGTTGAAAACAGGTTAAAAAAACTACTTAAAAAACAACGGACTTAAAACTATAAGCATATACAAGAAATATATAACTAACATAAATACACTTTAATTACAAAAGCATGCAACTAATCTAAAAATAATTTAAATCATCCGTTGATAATGGTTGTCACGTCAACAATGAGAACACAATGCGCATGCGTGAATTTTCAACGCCAGTTACGGTAATGCAAATGCGTGAGTTTTTCTACGCCAATTGGGGTAATGCTATGCAGATTAGAAATTTTTAATTTCCTTTATTCTGTTTTATTTTAATTCAAAAGTACTTCAGAATGAATCTGAAAGATGGATTCTTTAACAATGTTTAATTTTAAATGAATCAAACATTAAAAAAATAAACAGAATCGTTTCAAATAATCAGCCGAAAAATCTTAAGCCTAGCCTCATTACTGTTGGGAAAAAAAACTGAACCCTTACTCATTTGGCGGGGGGGGGAAATGAAAAGATTTTTTGGCGGGAAAGTTAGTTTTTAATTAATAATTAAAATTCTAATTAAAAATTCAAAAAAAGGGACCCCAGGTGCACATTTCCGACCTCCAAGGTATACATGTACCAAATTTGGTAGCTGTAGGTCAAATGGTCTTTTCTGTAGAACGCTAACACACACACACACACACATTGAGCTTTATATATAAGTATAGATTAAGATCTTAGCTGATCATGGTTTTTTTTTAATAAAGTGTATATTTTTTGTGATAGTTAATTGTTTTTTCAAAATTACTCAAAACCACAACGAGCTTGATGAATGAAATTCAGTACTTTAGGAAATATGAAAGATTTGAATAAAATCCTTCAATAGGAAAATTATTTATCAATCTGTACGTAGATTAATATGAATACTCAGAAATACAATTCGCTGTATGAGTGAAATTTGACATAAGATTTTTTATAGTAAATTTGGAGATTTGTCAAATCTCAACAGATTTGTTGAAAATTAGAGAATCTTCCAACTTAAAATTTAAGTTAAAATCACAGTGAGCTACACGAATGAAAATTGATATGTGATTTAAATATCAAAGCTAAATGCCCGTGTCATTTGAGATTGATCAATGGGAAGAATTAACTTCCTAAAAATGCATACTTGATTCTTTATACTATAGGACGAAGCTGAAAACAAAATGTGCCTCAATACAGAAATACAATACCTCCATACAGAAAAATATATGAAGAACACCCTCAATCTTTTAAAATTAATGCTGTATATTTTTCCTTCCATTAGGACAGGGTTGAATTGTTGATTTCAGTTAATAAATTTATATTAAATGGTGAGAATTTTCTAACCACTGCTTTTAAAGTATGTAAATATTGACATTTTTCTCAGATATTTTTCTGCGTCATTCAATTTTTCTTTATTTCAATATATCTTGACACTAGATGAATATTTAACACAATAGTGAAGTGCACTTTTGCTGAATACTATTCTTTAAAGAAGAAACGATAAAAGACTTTGAGATGAAATGAAAGCTTTTGTCTCGCCATTTTTATCTGGTGTCAACTTTATTTTAATATACAGAATAGAAAACACATAAGCTATCAGAACGAAATATTTTTTTCAAAAACAGAACTTAGTCCTCTTCATTTTTCAAGAATCAAGCATTCACTCGGAGGTAGCTGTTAGATGCATTAATTGAGCTATCTAATGTTTTAACCATATGATTAATTATTCAATTATTTTCATTTCTGACGTCCTCACTCTTCATTTGTATGGTGACAAATGAAGATTAGCATAAATCAGAACAAGGCATATTCTTAAGAGCTACAGTTGCAAAGATTTTAATATCAATCGGTAAAAATGCTACTGGTATTTTTAACTAACCCTTCTAGGAAACGGCAAATTAAAATTCTGAATGAAACTACCCATAATGTGATAGTCACATTTCTAATGATCGGAATATAGGAAAATTTCGAACATTTCTAAAATCTAAGATAATGGCAATTCTCCAGTTAGATCCTATGTTATCATCATTCCATGTAATATGGAAAAAATGATACTTTCCTTAAAAATTACTTTTTTTTAGAAAGAAGCGCGAACTAAATATCTAAATAATATATATTTCAAACTTTGCTAGTTAATGTTATGTTGGTTTATAGCTGGGATATGGTTAATACACAAATACTAGAAAAGCAAATATGTATTTTGTGCATCTTTTTTACTTTTACATATACGCTATTTAGAGAAGGCAAAGTAATCATCAAAAAATTTGAACTCAAGATTTTTATGAATCTCCACCTTTGAGACCTCCTTGAGTTCGGAAAACACATTTTTGGAAAATGTCCGTCTGTCCGTCTGTGACAAAGATAATTCAAAACCGCTTTGAGCTAGGCGGTTGAAATTTTATATGCGGTCTTTACACTAAATTTTCATATTTCTATCAAATTTTGAATAAAATTTGTCCAGAGGATGTCCATTTCCCGTTTGTTTGAATATAATTTTACACACTAACAACAGAACGAAGAAAGCTAACTAGATAAAATTCAATACACAGAATTGATATCTATAGTCTAGACACCATTCTAATTTTTAACTAAATCCAATAGGATGTTGACCGTCTGCGGTCTGTACTTTCAGAAACATGTAAACGCGAGAACTTAAAAACGAATAATGACTTAAAAAATTTTAGAATGGGAATTCGTGAATACAACTGTAATTTTGTGTTAAATATTTGTTTCATTCCGTCGGTATAAACGTGGCTAATACAAAGATTATAATGACCTTTCATTTTTTCATATGAATGATTATGAAAACATGTTTTCAGGGTTAATATTCGATTAAATGGTATCATAGTACATGGTACGAAAAGAGGCGAAAATAAAAATAACATGCTTGAAATAGAATTATATAAAATTACCTATACATTTTTATTATGTTTATTTAAAATATATTTATTAAAAAATACATATTTTGAAATTCTCTTGAGTAACTTTATTTTATTTCATGCAAATCATGTATTGAGCTCGTAATTTTTTTCATTGCAGCAAACAAAAACATCAATAATTCAAATTACTTTTGCAAGTATATGGGATTCCATTAAAGAGCTGGTAAAAGAGCAAAATTTCTATAAGTTACTAGCTGACCCGGCAAACGTTGTTCTGCCATATAAATGCTTTCTAGTTAAGATTTTGGTTGTAAATTAAAAAATAGCGCATGTATTGTAAGTGTGTGGGGATGGGATCTATGACAGATAGAGGAATGGAGCGTAGACGATGATCTCCGATAAAAAAACACCAACCATTCATTTCTCAATACAATGTATTTCATTAACGTAACGAACATATACATTGTTTGATCTCTTATAAATTAAACGTAAAGGGGAAAAAGTAATCTATTTTTTATACTAAAGTATAAAAATGAAATAAAGAAAATCAATATTCATTTTCGAAGAGCAATTGAATGTACAATATTTTTTGTCAGTGCTCTTTAGCCAACACAAATAAGCTCGATGGTTTGCCCATGCGAGAACATGCCACGTATAACTGTCCGTGTGAAAAACATGGTGTGCCCAAATCAAAGCCGCAAACAGACATCGTTTGGCCTTGCGACTTATTGATTGTCACTGCGAATGCGAATCTAATAGGAAATTGAACGCGTTTGAATTCGATTGGCACGTCTGTGAGAATCATTGGAATTCGTGGCAGCAAAACATTTTCGGTTCCGAATTTACAATTCAAAATGGTGGCTTCGATAACGTTTTTCATCAATTTTTTTAATGACCAATCGCGTGCCATTGCACAGCCCTGGTGGATTCAGATTCAGAAGTAAAATAACCGGAGATCCAAGTTTCAGTTGTAGAAGGTGTGGTGACATGCCTGGCAAATCCAGTGAGTTCAAAAACTCAGTTGGATAATTTACAGCTTCGTTAGCATCGCAAACTGTATGATACCAAGTCACCTGGCAACGACTGCTGTATCTTGAAGTTTAAATCGTCGAAGTCCACATTTTTTGCTGCCAAAATGGCTTTTTCTGCCAGCCAAGCATTATTTATGTAATGTGTGTGTACATCGGGAAATATGCTGTCAATGAGAGCATTTTGCGAATCAACGATAGTGCAGAAATGAGTGGGCAATTTTATGCACCCAGTATTTTTATAGGCAGCAACTTTTCCATCGCCTATAACTAACAATGGTCTGAGAATATGTCAGTAGATGGATCTTTCAGCATTTGGACGCGCATGTTTATTTTTAACTGGACTTTTTCAACATTACGCCACAATGGCGATGATTTCGAGCAAGCGTTGATCTCATCAGCGTACGTTGAACGTGGAATGATGGGATAGGGACACTCTAATTACCTAGCGTTATGAAATATACTTTACGACCTATTCTCATACCTACCAAATACGCATAAAAAATTTCATAAAAATCGGTCTAGCCGCTTCGGAGGAGTACGAACACAAATACCGTGACACGAGATTCTTATATATTAGATAATCGTTTTATACTATTTGATTCATATCTAGAAGCTCTAATATAAAACAAAGATAAATTTTATTTCATAATGTTCCAATTTTTATTAATCGGTGAAATCTGTATGAAGAACCGTTAAGTATGCATATAATTTTGTATTTTTTTATCATATATTTTTCTTGATTATGAGAGGTAGTTAATAAGCATAGCATTATTCTATGAAATTTGATTCATATCCGGAGCATTTATTTTTATTCATCATATTTAATTACATAAGAATCTTCTAAGATTTTATTCGATTTTTTTTCCATAAAATTTACCTTATTAAAACAATTGCTTTGCTAGAATTTTTATCAATTTTATCGACATCATAAAGGAAAGCTTTTAAAATGTTCTTTTATGAAAATCAATTCGAAATTTGCTTTGGGGCTTTTTAGAATGCACTAAAAGTTTTAGACAGTGCACTCCCATCCTTTCATAGAACATTGAAAAGGAAAAGAAATAAAAACTAGCGAAAAGCAACGGTGCATAATGGACATAAGAGAGATCTCAAAATTAGTTGATGAAATTATTAGCAAAAACCTTCAAGGGTAAGAAATTTTCTATCTTAACTTCGTTTGATTTTTTTCCGTCGCGTGCGAAAATTCCAGAAAGCCATTTCTTGAACAATTAAATTGAATTAGCTTTCAGTGATAATGTTTTCTTTTTTCGCATCAAATTTTCAGATAGCTAAATGTAAATAGAAAGTGATTGCTTTTCGTCAGATAAAGCAATGTTGGCTGATGACGGTAAGAGTGAAGCGGAAAGAAAGGAAATTAAAACTGTTTTGTAGAAGCTTACTGTTACAATAAAGGATATAAACTGCTCTTAATTAAGGGTTTGCCAGCAAACAAAAAGTGCATTTTCTTAGAAAATGGTAAGAAAAAATGAGATGGAAAAAAATTAGATAAAAAGTACATATAAATCTAAAGATTCATTCTATTTACGCAAGTAGAAAAAAATGTTACCATCAAAAGTACTTGAAATTAAAAGAATTTGGATATTAAACATTTAATATTCTGGAATTCATTTGTCAGGGGGTGCAATTCATCAACAATTAATAAACGGGAACATCATATCACTGAATCACCGACCCGCATTGAAGGCACACGGATACGGATAACAAAGTGAATGAGCAGACCGCTGCTACAGCAACACTAGCGGGAACTGTGGTTGAGTCTTAAGGGCCATCACCAGCCACGGTACAACCCTTCCCTGAGGAAATACGTCTCGTCATCGATGAGAGGAGCCAGATCCCCCACCTTTTCATGTAACTTCCAGGGTAGCGAGAACCAACCACCATACCGGAAACTTCTCAAACTATTTTAACATCAATAACCACAGCTGTTCTTCAAATTTAAGGAAATGCATTTTTTTGATCGATCATAGTAAACTTCCGTGTTGTTTTGAATCGGACTTATAGAACTAAACAATAAATTAAAAAAAAATATATAGCAAAAAAATGGAAGAAATATAACATGTTTCGATAAAAGAAAGTAGCTATATTTCAGTCAAGGGAAAAAATGATACTACAAATTTTAGCGCTCTAAAATTTGAACAACTGTTTAGTTTCGATGTAAATGTATTATTTACAAGAGAAGAAATATCGTTTCTTCTTTATTTTCTTACATTTTTAACTGAATTCTTTTAATAACTTTTTATCTCTAACAAAGCACAGTGTGAAAATTAGTCAAATAGATCCAAATTTTAATAGAAAGCAAGACAAATTTCGCAAAACTCGCAACTGTACATCTCAAAAGATATTGATTTATAGTTTTACAACTGGTACGCATCTGTCCCAGTGCTCAAAGGTCATACAATCAAGGAAGGATTATTAGATTGCATGAGTCTTTTCGATTACAGCGTGGCATCAGAAGACAGATGTCATTGCGTATACCATCAGTACCTAGTTGCTCTCTGTCTTCTTCAAATCTTCAGCAAGAATAAACTTAATTATATTTTCACTATGGGAATTAGTAAAGTCAAGCACTGATTTACATATGCTAGAGATTTTTTTAAAAAAATTCATTTCCAATACATTTTGCAAAATAATAAGTTCGATCTTTAATATCAAATTTTTAACATTATCATTTTAACTCTGCAGACTTTAGTCTATATATATGCAATTCGTATTATTTATTTATAGTTTGCTATGCTTGATTTTTTTTTATTTTGAAACATGATAATAATCGATAATATACAATGTATAGTTTTTATACCAGAGATTCATGTCGGCTTTATATTAATTATTAAGTTTTGTTATCTTTGCTGTATGATTCTACACCAGGCAAGTATATATATCTAACGCTATGTATTCAAAATTCTTCTTCGACAACAAAAATGCTTAAGCGATGCTCCCAGAGACAAATAAAAGTTAATTCAATTATTTATTCTAATTTTAATGTATTTATTTTTAATAAATTATTCAAAAAATTATCTGAGGTTACTCGAATTATTTCGTGCTGGATGAATTAAAATTTTTGTTGGTTGCTTTTTCTTTAAAAAAAACGAAGCATATAAAAAAAGAAATAAAAAAAAATTCTGTAGTAGTAATCTACCTGTGTCTACAAGAAATACAAACAAATATGTATAGCAGAAGAAATAAGCAATATATGTATAAGAAGATAGGATTTGTATGTAATAAATTCTTAAATGTTTTAAAGCGCCAAATATATAATAAATGCAGGAATAGAAATTACCTGTGCTAATGCTAACAAATTGACTTTTTGAAAATATCTATATATGTATTAATCGTTACAATTTTAATAAACAAAAACTTCCTTAAAGCTGTAAGAATTTCTATAAATATATAACATGTTCTTGTTTTCAGAAGCTCTAAAATTATCTGCAGGCATTCGTAAGATCAAAATCTTATAAAAGAAAATAAATCAGATTTATCTGAAAAGTTTAATTTTTCTTCGACATATAAAACTTTTTTTTGTAAATTAGGCAGCAACATCCAATTTAAAATCATTAAAGACTTTTCAAATTTTTACAATATAATATACCAGTAAATATTTTTTCCTTTGAATAATTTCTAGATTTATATCAGTATTTCTGTCCGCTTAAAAGCATTATACTTGTTATATTTCTTAATAGTTTATGTATATTATAAAATTACATCAAAACGTTCTAAACATTCATTGATGTATAAATATGCTTTCAAACATTTTTTCTTGTAACCCCTTTTCCTTCAAGTAAATTGATATACGTACAGAGACATATGTTTATAAAGTTAAAAAAAAAAGAAAATATCCTTATAACGAAAGTCAAAATTAGTTTGCATAAAAAAAGGCAACAACGAAAAAAATAAAATCTGATCTTCTCATTCATAAAATAAATTGAAATTTAAAATTTATCCACAGGGATTCATCGTTTAAGTGAATAGCGTTCATTAATTAATTCTAAACTCGACAATTTAATCTGCAAGAATTTTTCTAAAAATATTTAAGTATGAATTACTTTGTTATTTCAATTTTCCATTTAATATTTTATATCTTTGCTGTTTTATTGTTTTAGATATCAGATTTCTCAAACCATATTGGAAATATTTCCTTTTTACATTTTTAATGATGATAAGTCTTTTCAGTTTTTATCTTCTCTTTTATTCATTACAAATATTAAGGATAGATGATTCAAAATGGTTTTAAAAGACTGTGATGGTTGAAAAAATATGTAGCAAACTAATATTTGATTGGAAAAAAATTGTTTAGCCATAATAACCTGAAATCATAATTGATTTATTTCTAGTTGTTGAAATTTATTTTTAAATTTTTATAAGATCATATTATTCGTTTATGAGGATATTTTATAAACCATGAATACAATTAATATTTCTTCATATAAATATTTTGTTGGAATAAAATAATTTAATTTCTTTTATATAATACCTCCACATAACATCCCTTTTTGAAAGTAGTATCTTTAATATAATTCATATATTTAAATACATATGTTTAATTATTTTTTTAAATTTTCATGTAAAGATTAAAGAGCCCTCTTTGACCATTAAACATAAACATTGGGTTTTCAATTAATAATCAAAATTATATTATTTAAATAATTACAAACTAATCAAAATGTTATAATGTTGCTATATGGAGGAATTTATTTTCATATTGTAAAAATGGATAAGTTGTTTATATTTCAGAAAATCACAGCTTTAGTTTTAATTCGCAGGGATTATACAATGAATTTTATACAAAAGAAAAAAGGATGAAATAAAATAACAAAATTTAATAAGTTATATAATACAAAAGAAAAAAAAAGATAAAAAAAGATAAAAAAATCTAAAAAAATCAAATCAATCAAAAATATCAAAATCTAGTACTAAGACATTTGATAAATTTTAATTTTTAACTTTATGCAAATTACCACTTTTGCAAAGAGAACGATTATACATTTACAATGTTTAGGAAGCATATATTTTCAAAAAGTTTCATCTCACATCTTTAGATCAACTACAATAAAAAAAAATCTTAAATAAATAAATAACATTGAAAAATTGTTGAATAATTATATGGATAAAATACAAAGATGGTAATAGGTAATAAATAATAACTATTACATTGAAAGATATTTTGAAAAAAAAAATTTTAACAGTTATACAGCATATTGTATTGGATTGTATGCATGTTTGAATTATAAACAATAAAATATTTGAAAGCTATACAAAAACTTATAAAAAATAAGTTGCTTAAATACTAAGCAAAATGCGTTTCGTAATAAAATTTTATTTTCACGCAAACTTCTCTTACTTTTAAAATTTTAATTTAACTTTTTCTTATTAATTCTTATTTCATGAAAATTTAGCAATTTTAAACACATTATATCCGGCAAATTCTTTATCATAAATAAAAATTTTGTTACTCATTTCAGAAAGTTTTTGTTATTTTTTTCTTTATCGAATCTATGATAAAGTAAAATGATTAGCAAAATAAAGTTGTAAAACTTTTAAAAGTGATTGAAATCAATGGAAATAATATAATTTAGATTTCCTTTTAAATAACAATAATTCTGAAAACCAACAAACCCATCCATTATTACTTAAATTAAATATAATTGTAAAAATAATACATAAAAGTCACAATAACAAAAACATATCAATTGCAAATTCTGCAAAAAAAAATTTGAAATACCAATTTTAGAATTCTTTACAACCAAAAAAGTTCTTAAAAATTTATAAAATAATAAAAAAAAACTTACTTCTCCCAAGTTTTGATAGTCCAGTTCCATAGCCAGTTGATCAGCAACATCTTTCCCTCCAACCAACCTCACCACCCAGTCGCTCAAATAATGCCCATCGTCATCATGAGCCGCCACCAGAAAAAAAATCGCAGCTTGTAGAATGAGATAGAAAAATATTTTCAAAGGCCCGTCACCTCCCATTGTTTTAGAGCAGCCTGGTACAGAGCGACCGTTCTGTACAGCGGTTCCCTCGTGAAAAGGTGGTATCAACAAGTTATCAGAATCGGCTGGTGTTGTGTGAGAAGACTGCCATCTGGAGAAGAGCGCTTTCCGATATACGCGTCTATCCCTCTTTTTATCTAAATCCCGGATTTTCTCCCTCAGCCTTGTAATGTCAATGGGTAGGGGAGGAGAAATAAGAATTTTTCATGGCTAATCACCGCCATTTACGGTCACGCTTTTCCTCTTTTTTTTCCCCCCTTTTCCTTTTCTATCGCAAAAATGAATATACAGAACATTCTTTTAAGATTGATTAATAAAAATGAATAAATGAATGGAATAAATTTATGTATTAAATAAGCATAAATAATACACAAATTTAAATTTTAGGTTACATTTCATCAATTTAATTTTACACAGAATATTTATTCAAATATTTTATAACACGATCGATTTGTTCTATAATGTATGGAAATCATGCTGTAAAAGGAGGTTAGTATACCGTTTTGTAAAATCATGTTGTAGTAGGAATGCCAGATAACTAATTGTATTGCATAAACGCGTTGTAGAAGGCATGCCAGAGAGCCAGTATCGTGCTGCAGAAGGAATGTAAAAATGCTTTCTAGTATAATTGTATTGCAGAAGGTTATGCCAGATACAATATTGTATAATTTCTGCTTTAGTAGGGATATCAAAACATCGTATTGCGTAATCGCGCAATAGAAACAATGTAAGGCTGTCATATTGTATTGTATCTAAGAAAGAATGTATCAGAATACCATTTTGCATCAGAATACTAATTATGCTATGGAAGGGATGTAAGATATTCTCTTGAATAATTGTAGAAAGGATATAAAGTATCTTGAATAATTGTGGAAGGGATGAAAGATACCCTCTTGAATAATGTATGGATGGCTGGATGCCACCATTCATAATCGTACTATAAAAGGAATGCAAAAATGCCGTATTATAAGAGGGAGTTCAGAATTGTCAATTGACATAAAGTTCCGAGATGGATGCTGAAAATATTGTTGACATATGAGGCTCATTTTGCTTTGCATGGAGCAGTTAATACCCATAACTGTAGAATATGGGCACATGAGAATCCACATACTTACACTGAGAAGCCCCTGCATTCACCACGGGTTACTGTTTGGTGTGGTTTCACTGCATCCATTATTGTAGGCCCTTTTTTTCTTTGAAAAGCCCTGTAAAAAAGCAGCATGGAAGACATGTTCAGTTAATGGAACAAGTTACTTGGAAATGTTACAGAAGGAAGTGACACCGTCCTTATTGAAACACGATGTCCTTGACACGGTGACATTCATGCAAGTCGGGGAACCTCCTCACATCGACACCGAAGTGTAGGCATTTTTGAGAAGAACTTTTACAAAAGAACGGATAATCAGCCGTCACTTTACACATGAATGGCCCCCACGCTCACCAGATTTAACACCCCTTGATTTTTGGTTATGCGGTTACCTTAAGTCTCGGGTATACCGCCATAGGCCAACTTCGTTAGTGCAGCTAAAGGAAGTCATTCGCCACGAAATCTCATGCATTCATCCGGATATGCTGTATGATTCCTTCTGTATGATATGCTTCCGCTTCCAAACTGTTATTTGTGGTGATGGCGGACACATAGAACAAGTACTGTAGTACTGGTGTGATACGCATGTAAACAATTGCTTGCATGCAAATAAAAGTATTTTTTCCGTAGAATTGTATGTTTTGCTTGTGTTTAGCTCCCTCTATCGAGAAATTTTTGAACTATTTCTTTCTTTCCTTTTTCTTTTTCTTTTTTTTTCTGTATGAAAAAAATCCCCCTTTATGAGCCTAACAGTTTCGCAAACCGCATTAAAATATACTCATTCCTTCAATTTATATGAATTTTTAAAGTATTTACAAATTTATGGGACACTCGGTATATATATATATATATATATATATATATATATATATATATATATATATATATATATATATATATATATATATATATATATATATATATATATATATATATATATATATATATATATATATATATATATATATATATTATTACTTTCAGTATGCATTGAAATTTCGATTATTCCTCAAACTGTCATAGTCTTTATAAATTAGTGATTTCGCTCTTGATTTTTAACGCATGATCTAGTTTACTGCACATATTAAATTTGTGTAAACTAAATGCCCTCATCATAATATGGTGTGGAAATTGTGTGAGAATATTAAAAGCTCTAGTATTGTCTTCGTATTCTGATTTTAGTACAAATTATGAGTGTTCGCATTAAAATTTCATTATGATAGCATTTATAAAGAAGACTTTGTTAGCAAAGTAAACGTGCATTTAAGAATATCTATTCATTGTTTAGGTATAAAAATATAAATAAATCAATATTATACGCAAATGGATTTTTTTTTCGAATCAACAACTAAGATTATTATATGAAGATATGAATACTTGTGTAGCCTTGTTCCTAAAATCCCACTGATAAATGGACTTCTGGTTCCTTACAAAATGCATTCATTATGACATTACCTTAGCATTCTCATTAATGCGAATGAAAAAAAATATTTAAAGCAAATTTATACATTTTATTTATCTATTTATTAATTTTAACACAACAATCATTCGATGAAACATACTTTTTTTATAGTATTATCAATCTTCATGATATCGATTATTAACTAAAAAAAGAAACTGTATCATCAAACTTAAAAGTGGAACTCACTGGAACATCTTTTTATTGAAATTCTATTAGAAAATTATAATGAAATGTGTATTAATAAGAATTAGGCGCATTCAAGATAATTATTTGCACTCAATTTGATCTAAATTCATAAGTGAAAAAAAAAAACTAGCTTTATACAAAGCATCTCATCTAGGTGAACTTACCCATTAAGTGGGCATAAATGGATTTACCCATTAGTTTTGATGCTCATGTACGACATTCTTCAACCCACTATTATAGCCATTCGACTACACAAACAGCTTTCCGCAATATTAACAGGTGGTCGTGTCAGAATGAAAGCTGAGACTAAGGAAAGGGAAGACAGAAGATATATATATATATATATAAATTAGAAAAAAAAAGACTTTTTTTTCCTGTTCTGGGGCAAAATGCCGAAGCGAAATGTTCTAAGAAAAGAGAGTTTTGTCTGCTATAATTTCATTAATTAAAATTCAGAAATTTCTTGGAAAAATACTCTAAAGAAAGTGCAGAATTAATCAAATATAAAGCATGAAAACCAAAGATTCACTGCATCTTTTTAATAATTTCATTTATTTCATGTTGATAGAATTTGGTTGAAGATGGAATTTTGATATCGATTTTTCACTCACTTCCCTATGTACTGGAAATTTGAAATTTCGTAAAGTTGTGTATTATTGAGGAAAATATATTGTTTTAAGATTCTTAGAGTCTAACTATCCGCAAATCATTAATTAAACCAGACTTTAATTCTTTACCAGGGACTGGATCTTTAAATGAGTTTATGAAACAATCAACCACCAAATTTGAAGGAAGAAAAAATTGAAATAAAATAATTTATGTTTCTGTTCTGTTTCTGTTTATTATAGAAATTAAATTTTTTTCCAAAAAATTTTAAAATTGAATTAAAATTTAAAGTTTTTAATTTTGACTCTTAAAAATAACCGCACATGTTATTTTTAGAATCAAAAATGTTTGTTTCAATGAAACAACCCGAGTGTTTCAATGAAAATACACTATTTCAATATTTTCTGAATTTAATTATCTCTTAATTGATTCATTCATCTTAATTTTGGTTCCATATCAATGTCGGCATCATTTGTTAATTTTGTATGATAATTTATTCCGTAATTTCATAAAATTTATAGTTATGAGTTACAAATTAACGATTATAAATGATTTAAATAGAAATATTTTTACTTTTCAGTAGACTAATAAAAATATGTTTATAAGAAAACTATTTTTATTTAATTAACGTTGTCTAAAAATATGTCACTCAGAAACATCAGAAAATGTGGATAAGAAATTTAACATTTTATCTGTAATTTTAAAGAAACAAATTCATATTAATTTCAAATTAGAAAAGCTTTCATTATCTCGAAAACAGCTAAAAAGTTTTATTAAAAATTAAAGGCAAATTTTTGAATCTATTAGCGAAATAATTGTCGTTGGAATTAAAGAATTAGTGTTGAATTAGACAACATGCCTTGAATCAAATGAAAGATTTTAGAATTCCTAAAATAGCTATTTTTTAGTTTTGTGATGTTATTATCTAGCGCAATTAGTTCTATTATTTGGAGCATATTTTCGCAGATAGTTCTTATGGATGCGCAAAGGATAACTTATCAATGCATCCCAGCTTTCGTGACAAATTTGGCGACGAATTAGGCGTCTGAAGATTCTATAATCAACAAGAATTTTAAAGATAGGACATTAGGACCCGAATTGTAGGATTCTTCAAAAATTTTCTGTGCCCTACTTCGGAAAGTATAAAAGACCATAAGATCGAGCTGATGTCAGTAGATTTATTTGAGTGAAGCTTTAGTTAATAGTTGAGCGAGTTCTCTTTCTGAACGCTCCATGGTATTTATTATTACTTTGCTGTTTGATTTCTTCTGTTTTCTGCAAATGCTATTATTGTGTATGATTCGGCTGAATTTTGTTGTATGTGTTCGTGCTTTCGTGTTGAATAAAAAGTCGCCATTTGTTATTAAACATGTTAGACAGCTTCTCTATATACCCACTACACCAAACCAGTTGATTTTGTGGATTTTTGGAAATTATCCGTCATTATCTTTATATTGTATATTTACTTACTTGAAAGATCTTTGATAGTTTAAGTATTTTATTTCTGTATTTCCAAATATCGAATTTTTCTTAGAATAGCTAACAGATGGCCTTGTATGTATCATTTCTCCATATTTGGTATGGCAATATAATTATCAGCCACAATGTATCGTTATTCTTCTTTTATATTTCTCTATAATTGAGTATTTTATATTCAGATAATTTAAACACAACATCGATCTGTATTCATATCAACGAATATTCATATTTATCAATTACTATTGATGGGGAGATATAGAGAATGCTTTTCAAAATCTAGACTTTCGTGATATTTGGCGAAATAATAAGAACATTTCTTGTTTCTTAACTCTTTCAAAGAAAATATTTGTAGGTTTTTTTCCACTACAATTGAAACTTTTACTCCTTTCCATTTGTAATATTTATTGCCACCGGAAATAGAAATAGAATGGTTCTAATAGTACATAGCTCATTAGAAAGTATTGCAGAACTGTGAAATACATACTTTTTTTTAAATGTACAAATATAATACTTTATTTGTTGGCTTTTTCATGGAATATCAAAATCTCGGCAGCACTTAATCTTTCAGCGATTTAATCTTCAGTTAAAAAACAGAGGAAAAGAAAACAATGTTACTTTAGAGGATTTTCTCTCTTTCAGCTATCTTTTCAAAGAAGCTTCAACTCTCCGCGTGTTCTCTGATTTCTCTTTATCGAATGTTACTTCTCTATGAGTATGCGCATTTAGGAAGTAATCTCATTAAATCATATCATAATCTGATATTAAAAGCGATGTATCCTCCATGGAAAGGGAAACTTTATTTTTAAATGTATTTTCAAGGTGGAAATTTTTTTCATGAGATGAAATTTAAAGGGGAATATTAAAAGAGAGTGAAGAAATAATTAATGACACTTAAAAGGTTTATTTAATATGTTATTGTAAATAAATTCAAGTATTTTCTACCTTTCAAAAAGATTTTTTAAATTGTTGAAAAAACCGAAAGTAGGTCCTTAAAAAATTTCTACAATTCCTTTATCGGTTTTCAGAATCCTATTTAAAACCTTGAAGAATCAGCTCTGATTTAGAAAATAAGCTTTTTTAGTATCACACGTTGTTTATGCACTCGAATTAAAATACAGGAAGTTTAAACGGATATAACTTCCTAAAGAGCTTCAGTAAGTACAATCCCATTGAAAAGCATTACAGAACACACACTCATATAATATCATAAATTGACCATTTTCTGGTTGTTGTTTTTTTCTTCTAAATCATACATATGAAGAGAAAATAATGTGATTGCTAAAATCTTGATTCGAAAGTGTCTGATCGAAATTTTTAGAAATGATCATATTTATACAGTTCATGATATAATTCTCCTCATACATTTCGAAAATAAGTGTATCTCTGTAACTCTCTGCATTTGTAAACATAAAGATAATAATTCAAAGAAAGGAACCATCCAGAAGAATGAAATCTGGTACGAAGTCTTAACACTAGAACTGTGGTTCTGTACCAAATCTTATGAGAAATCTAAACACAAGAAATGTGGTTCTGTACCAAATCTTGTGAGAAATTTAAACACCAGAATTGTGGTTCTGTACCAAATCTTATGAGAAATCTAAACACAAGAAATGTGGTTCTGTACCAAATCTTGTGAGAAATTTAAACACCAGAATTGTGGTTCTGTACCAAATCTTGTGAGAAATCTAAACACTAGAACTGTGGTTCTGTACCAAATCTTATGAGAAATCTAAACACAAGAAATGTGGTTCTGTACCAAATCTTGTGAGAAATTTAAACACCAGAATTGTGGTTCTGTACCAAATCTTATGAGAAATCTAAACACAAGAAATGTGGTTCTGTACCAAATCTTGTGAGAAATTTAAACACCAGAATTGTGGTTCTGTACCAAATCTTGTGAGAAATCTAAACACCAGAAATGTGGTTCTGTACCAAATCTTGTGAGAAATCTAAACACCAGAAATGTGGTTCTGTACCAAATCTTGTGAGAAATCTAAACACAAGAAATGTGGTTCTGTACCAAATCTTGTGAGAAATCTAAACACCAGAAATATGGTTCTGTATCAAATTTTGAACGAAATCTGTCAAAGGGAAATGTGTCTATCTGTTTATTTGTGTAGATATTTGGTGATTTGTTGGTCATGCGGACAGGTCTTTGCAATGCCTACAATAATTTATAGGTCTCGTGATTTCCAGTGTAAATAAATTGGTGATATTAGATTTAAATATACTTTTCAATGCATTAAATTTCAATCTCAACTTTTCTGCTGTATTAGGGTTATATTCAAAATGGGAAAACCGAATTTAATATGTAAGTGAATAAATTGAAGAAAATTTTGGGAGACTTTCTTGAAGAAGGAGAACAAATTTGTTTCTGAGATGTTCTATATGCTTGTATAATTTTGTTTCATACATAATAAAATAGTGCGCGTTTGAATATAACCCTAATCATTATATTTATATATAATAAAGAGGAATGTGTGGTGGCACTCTACAGGCTAGGACGTTTGGCCTAGGTCAACCAAACCTGTCACATATATACTTTGGAGGGAGAAATGTGCATCTTGGAGCAATTTTTTTGAAATTTTAATTATAACTTTGATTAGTTAAAAATTAAGTGAAATTTTATATTATTATTAAGTGGAATTTTATTGTTATTATTAAATATTTTTTAAATTAAGTAATAATTATTTCTTAATAATAATTTCTAGTAAATATAATAATAAATGTTAGCGATTGATTATTATTAGACTAAATAAATTAATAGGTAAGAACTTAATTTAAGCTAAGCAAAAATAAACATTACATTATGTAGAAATTTCAGTTACATCTAAGAGTCCAGTGTCCAAGCAGAAATGTCCTTTGTCCAGTGTCCAAGCAGAAATGTCCTTTAAGCTGATGTAAAGTCTGAAATCAATACTCCCGTTCTGATTTAATAAGTGACAACAACCTTCATGAGATGAAGTTCAACATGTAACTGATAATCCATAAATTATAACAAAAGTTTTAATTCGAAATAATTATTACTTTAAATACATAAAATCATATTAAATGCCTCATATTAAATAAAATATGAGGTATTTAATATGATTTTATGTAATATGATTAATATGATTTTATTCTGAGATTTATATTAAATAAAATATTCCATAATAATAACAAAGTCTTTTTTTTTTTAATCTCAGAAGCTTTGAAAATAAAATATAAGTTAGGGGAGTATATTTAAGGGAAATTTTAATGCTTAACTTTAAGAATTCTTAAGAGAATGAAGCAGTTGTGATATCTCGACATACATTGTGATACGACATACATCGACATACATATCGTTGATTGATATATCTCGACATACATTTATTTTTAATTTATCGGTTTCAGCAATAATCAATATTCTTTTAAATAAAATCAACATTCTTTTTTAACGATTTTTTTTAAAATTTTGTTATATTATTAACACACCAATAATCATATTGCTAGAACACGCATTTCTAGTCGCGTTACGTTTGTAAGTCCTGGTATCAATACAACACGTATGCATTAACTTCGGATATTGGGACGAATATCAGAATACACCATTTGCGCACTCAAAAAATAATTGGAATATTTATTTATTTAAAATTAGGAATATAATTTACTTATTATTAATTAGAAACTCCACTAAAAATAGAAATGTATAAAAATTTCTCTAATTTCAAATCAGTAAAATTAACTTTTTGTCATTAAAACAAAACAACACTCTCCCCCCCCCCCAAAAAAAAAAAATAATGGAAGAAAATAAAGCTGGGAAAGAGGAGAAGAAACCATAAAAAGGCAAAGAAAGAAAAGAAGAGGGAGGGACGAAATGACTCAATGCCACTAAGCGTCTTCGTTTATCCACTACATACCAGTCATCGGGAACCTAGGAAAGTATAAACATCGACCACATTATTTGCAATTAAATTAGGTGTGTCATGAAGTCCTACTCGCTCAACATTTTTAGAAACACTTTGAATTTGGGTCTTCTCATCTTCAGTACCAATTATAAATTTCCGAAGATAGTATCTACGCAGTAAAAGTAGAAAAAAAAAATCGAATGCAGTTTTTTACATTAAAGTGTCAATTGAGTATTTATTTATAATTTGGTGAAAGGAAAATAAACAATTAATAACCTACAAAATATTTCATATTGGTAGTTTTTGTAAACATCCCTGATATTTTTTTTATCAATTTTATAATATTTTCACATTTACTATTTTCATCACTTTTAGTCCCTAATTAATGCTAAGCTAAAGATCTAAACCAATTAATTGGATGAATTGCTTACATTGTAGCCCTGTACAAGAGTACTACTCATAAAAAATGTAAGAGTCGTTTTAAAATTAAATTCAAGTTGTATTTATAACATTATAATTGTTATTCTGTAGATCCTGTATATCGATTGACTGTCTTAGAAATTAGCTATCTTGCCAAACCTTTACTACTGCAATAAAAAAAAAAACTATTGCACCAATCTAAAAAATATTGTGTAACTAATAAAATTTATCGCTTTTACATGGCGAAAACGGAGTAACATTGACATTCTGCAGCCAACCCTAAATGGACAATCCAAAGAAGTGACACTAATTGGTAAAGTCTGGATGTTTTCGTTATCTGTCCTTAAAAGCAGCATACAGTAAATTCACTCAACCACTGTAGTTTTTGACTCTCGCGACATATTGACATTTTTTATTGGATTTTTGAAGATAACCAGCTTTTAAGAACTACTTGTGTACATACTTTTAGTTTTATTTCTATTTAGAATACTGTTACTCTCAGTTTTTATACATTTTTCTTTTCGATGAGTGAACGACACGTTTTCAATATTGTGTTTTCTTCACACCTTAAGAATTTAATATGTATGTGTGCGTGTCTGTGTGTGTGTGTGTGTGTGTGTGTGTGTGTGTAATTCAACATAAAAATTAGGAAGCAATAATAAAAAAAGGTATTATAAAGATTTTAATTTTAAGGCTTATCATCAGGTTGTTTTAGATGGGTTTTTTTTATACTTTGGAAATTCTTATTTCATTTTTTTTTCTTCTTTAAAAATTTCATTTCATTCATTTTCATTAAAATACGCAAGTAAGAAACTTCAAGGCATAGAGTCTATTTTTAATAAGATTCATTTCGTATAATAACTATTACTGTTATATAAATTTTGAAGAATTAAGATTTTTATGAAAACTTAATTAATGTGACGTAAAAGCCACGTGGAAAAATCTGTGTTATACAAAAGGGAACAAATAATATTGTTTCAGTAAAAAGGATAATTTCTTCAAAATTATTCATAGTGAACATATGTTTTAGTTATACGATAGCTAGTCCTTATTAGAGCCAATTGAGCGACACTTAAATGTTGCACTTTTTATTGTTTACTCAACTGTACTTGCCTGAATTAATTAATTTCTTTTCTCTCGAACTTTAGATTAAAAATTTTTCTCGGTTAGTATTTTTTTTTTCATATAGGAGAAACTTGATCTGTAATAACGAATGATGAATTACATTTAATCGTCGTAACATCTGTATTTCTGTGATTCTAAAGTATTATTTTCTCAAAATGTGTATAATTAAATTATTCAAATCACAAATTATTTCAAGAATTACAAGGACTATTATGTCGAGGATACGGAACATACCTATTCCATAAAAATGAATTACCATCTTTCTTTTTTTCTCCTCACTGTTAAAAATAAGCATTCTTAAATTTTCCTGGTAATTTAATAATTAGAAATGATATTTGTGAGAAAAGCATTTGTAAAAAAAAGTTAAGCATTTTGAAAAAGTTATACATATTTTTCATTTTCTGTCCAGTATGACATTTTCTTGCATTTAATTCTGAAAAATGTATCTAGATCTGATTTTTTGAAGCTTACTTTCTTTAATATGTAATGCTAGCATTCTTCCTACAAATTATAACCATATTAGGGAACATTTACATTAATTATAGAACTACATAACCACATAAAATCCTTTCTTTCCCTAAAAAGGAAACATTTATCATTTGGAATCTTGATGATGCCTTTCTTAGTTATTGGAGAAGCATTATAAACAGAGTCAATTGATAAGAAACATTGCAGGTGACTTTAAATTATTTTTGTTAGTGGAAACGGACAAAGAGAGAAACTAATCATAAGATCATGAAGTCCTTCACTGGACACATTCAAAGAAGATCTGCGTCGTTAGTTGCGCACTGTCATGTAAGATGGCGCCCCTCATAAGAACAGTCCACAGCAGACACGAAGGGTAAATGGTATGATAGTGAAATTATCCCTAGAGCTTTCATATTGCAACGTCTGTGGAAAAGGGAAGTCGATTAACCTTAACATATTTATAATCGAGGGGCTGCAGTCAAATAAATTAAATGTAAGGGGCTGCATTTCACAGAACCCTCCCCCCCTAATTCCCATTGAATAAATATTTCGAAATGCTACCACGGTTAAAGAGAACGAACAGTAGCATTTCTTTTTATCAACTCAGCAAAAGGCGAACACGAAAAAGAATATTTGATGTTTACTTAATTACTTCTACACTTACGTCGCTTGTAAAATAATTATTGTTACAATGTTTTGGATTAATTCTAGAATTATTTAATTCGAACTTCTTTCTCTAGTCTTTTGAATTTGACAAAATGTTAAAGTATCGTCTACAATTCGCATTTAATTTATTTTGTTTGGTTTCGAAGTAAAGACTAATAACTGTAAATTTGTCTTTGTTTCTGAATTTTTTTCTTCGTTAGTCAAATGCCGCCGTAATTTGCAGCTTCAATGATCACGAATAAATAGCTTTTGTATACCTTTAATTCTCACCAGAATTTAACTGCTATACAGTCGTCAACAACTACAAAGTAAAGCACCTCTGTAACTTTGTTGCTTTTTATTGCATCTGCACAAAATTTTTGTCGATTAAAATGGTTTAAAGGAACAAGTTTTTTTAGATAAACAAACTGATACTCAATTAATTAATTAGGATTTCGAAATATTTCTACATCTGTAGAAATCGAGATTTTTTAATAATTCGGTCCAGCGATCCTATTTATGTATGTTTATTCCAAAATTCGCAGAAGTTCTTGAGATTTATTTCATTTTATTTGATGAAAATTCCACCCCAAAGAGCCAGTCCTTAAGGGACCATATATTAAGTAAATCTCAGTTTGTTAAAAGAAAAATGAGACTTTTTCTCATTTTTATTCGCAGGAATTTTGGGAGAATAAACAATACGATTCAGATTTATCCTTAGTATCAATATAAAGTTTTGTTTTTATTTAAATAATGAAGCATCCCCATTGTTTATAAATCAATTAATTATTCAGCCTTTTTAATTGATTCCTCCCTAAGAAATTAATAGCCATCATAGTTTTTTTTAATGGAAATGGTTGTTAATCTGATGAGGGATTTATAAACGTTCATACAGCAAGTCTATAAAAATAAAAACATTACAAATTTGGTTTTTACATAATAATATTTTAACTATTTTAATGATCTAAGCAAATTTATCAGATAGCACCATATTGATTAAATTTTAAATTAAAGAAGAGAATAATTTAAAATTCTATGGAAATTATTTTAAGGATATTTAGAAAATATCCTAATCAAAGAAATTTATGAATAAGTGCTCAACACTGTCACCGAATATATAAATAATAGGTGTTAATTAATTTCCTTAGTTTAGCATTAATTAATTTACTGAATTGGTCTTCT
The DNA here is from genome assembly GCF_947563725.1 of Argiope bruennichi. NCBI lineage: Eukaryota > Metazoa > Arthropoda > Arachnida > Araneae > Araneidae > Argiope > Argiope bruennichi. Next base: position 96,225,515 of record NC_079152.1, on the reverse strand, counting down.
TTGGCGCAAAATCTCTTAGGTTTTTATTTCATTTACTTGCAAACGATAACTGATGGTATAGATAAAAAATTGATTACACATTCATTCAGTAAATTGAAAATCCTGCAGTGAGAGTTTATATCATTTGAATGGAAAAAAAACATTTATTTTTTAAATAAAGCAAAATTCATGTTAAATTAAAATCGTCTGATCTAAATTAATTAAATATTTGGCAAACTAAGGTATTATTAAGGCCGTTGAAGCTCTTGTTCATGAAGAATAGATCTATAAATAAAAATTAATTTAATATACGGTCTCTCAAAACTTTATTTACGATTTTACGATTTCATAAATGTTTCAAAAACTATTTGGGAAATTGTCACAATTTTTTAGATTCCAACATTTTAGAGAGTCAGGCTTTGCTCCCATGCAAAAGTTTTACTGTATCATAATTCACTGTATCAATGTTGCCAAATTCATCTTTAAAAATTAAATTCATAAAAAACTAAATTAATTTTATTTGTGCGTTTATTTCGAAACTTAATGAAATACGAGAAATTTTTTTTAGTTAATGAAATTTTTTTTGAGAAATATGCTATAGTTTCCAAGATAACGTCGAAATCTCAGAGGACTCATGTAACATTTTAAGCGCCATTTTTCAAAATCCTGTATAACTCTCGAAATTACTATCAGAATTCCATAACATTTCATTGAGAGGTTAATTCCATCCTGACAAATAGATTCAGCATAAAGAATGACAGCTGTAATGGGAAAATATCAAGGCACTTATTAATTAAATATGTTAATTAACTTGGTTAATTATTTATTGACTGGAACAAACATGTTAACTCGAGTCATTTCCATTGACATTTTCTGAAGATACAATAATATATAATTATAGAATCTTCAGAAAATAAGTAATTAAAATTTTACAGAGGTATTTCATCTTTTTCTCTGTTGTGGACGAATGTATAATGTATTCATTCAAAAACATGAGTTCTCACGTGCTAAAATTGACGCTTTATATATGTATATATATATATATATATATATATATATATATATAATTTTAAATTTAATCCTGGTTAATTTCCTAATTTGTAACTTAATTTGTGCATATTAATTTCATTCTAAAATTTTCTCTTATTTCCTGATTTCATTCCACTTTTTCTATTTAATTAATTCAACTGAAGCTTTGTAAAAAGGCTTAGGTCAGTGGCTCCCACACTCCGAGTGAAGGAATAAAAAATTGTAAAGCCTAGCAAGTTCTTTTAGATATCTCTATAATTCCTCTACCGAAATTGACACGTGTAGAGAAATCCCTATTAGAATCTCACAATATATAAACACCGGGAAAAATTATTTCTCCAATTTTTAGTTTTTCCTCATTTTCGCTTTTGTATCGTTCTGTCTTGTTAGGCTCATCGCTTCTGCTTGTACATAATTCATGCCACCCGGGATGGGATATAAATGAAGTTAAAAATTCAAAGTGTCTTCTCTGTCTTCGGCCACGAAACTGCCTTCAAAAAATTATGTTTGCATATATATATATATATATATATATATATATATATATATATATATATATATATATATATATATATATATATATATATATGTGTGTGTGTGTGTGTGTGTGTGTGTGTGTATAAAATCTAAAATTATTTCCATTTCTACAGATCATTTCATTTCTAAGGTTTAAACAGATAATCGGAAACAAATGTACAGTGAAGTTCTTCATAGAGATAGATCTGTTGTAAGATAAACACTATGCCACATGAGAATAATTTATTTACGAATAAAAAAACATTGACAGGAAGTTTTCAAGCATCCTCCATAAAGCCTGATATCATTTCATATCCTCAGCTCCTTAAAATAGTCATAGCTTCCGTAATGAAGTCTCATCCCTTAATATAAGAAAAGGGTATTTAGAATCAAAAGGTCAAAGGAAAAGGTATGTTTAAATATTATACTTCTCTAGATTTATGATTAAAATATCCTTTATATATATATATATATATATATATATATATATATATATATATATATATATATATATATATATATATATAAATTAGCTGTTGCTTTTTTGCATTTGGTCATAACTTATTTAATAAGACCAAATTCAAATTATTCACTATGATGTCCTATTTTCTTTGCAGTTCTCACCGTATTATTATTTCAATTATCATTGACTAAAGTTGAGGACAATCCAGTAGGATTCTAAAAGCTCCAGACTTTCTCTGGAGACAACTAAAGAAAATGAAATCTTTAACCAGCAATTTATGCACTCCATTGATAGTCCAGAAAATTAAGGTATGGCTAAGTTGAAGATTCAAATGAAAAAGATTGAATATCATCCTTTTAGCAAGCATTACTCATAAACTTGTAGACCAAAGTAGGATTTAACAACACATTTCTTGCTGTGGTTGGACTGATTGTTAGGCGTATCGTATAAAAGATAGCAAAAACATGAATAAATTTTTTACGGAAGCATCTCGGAAAAACAATCTATTCTCATCTGCTCTTGGAGTCAAATTTCTACTTTATGTGCTACCTATGACTTACAAGATCGCTTTGAATACTGTTGCCATTTCTATTTGGTATTAATCCTTGATTTGTTAATTTCTCTTGATATGCTATGGTAAGTGGAATTCCTTTGAAAACATTTCAAAAAGCCAACCTACCCTCGTATATTGGAGCGAAGTTATATTTCTACGCCATGTGCTACCTAAGTATTCCAAGATCTCTTTGAGGTCAAGATGTCATAGTTCCCTTTTATTTAGAATCCTTATTCCTTATGAACTTTTCTTGATGTAGTAGTAGAAGAAATGGAATTACGATCAAAAACAGGAAAAATATCTCATAAGTTTCAAGCAATTTTTTTAAGATTCTCTAAACTTGTATGCCTTAGAAATGGTGAATTTTATTGAAAATTTCTGATACGAATAATTGTTGATTCAAAATGAATTTCATGATTCATTACGTGTATGTATGAAATCGTATATGATCATAATCCTAGTTCTTGCTTCAACAAGGGAAACTATTATCTTGTTTAATATTTTCTTTAAGGATGGATATTAATTCTTTTTTTCTCAAAAAGTTCCCGAGAACCAAGTTGAAAAAAGAATTTCCCGGGAAAGAACTAAAATATCTTCTAATTTTTTTCTCTTATATATTGCTTAATAATTTTAATAACTATATTTTAAGTTATTTTATTCCTTATATTGTTTTAAATATATTTTCTTTTAATTGCAAAAATTAAAACTTTCCTTTATATAAGAAATAATCATTTCTGCATATCTTCCTGATTCTATTACTAACAATTGGTAAAAAAGTAAGAGTGGAACAAAGAAGAAACACAAATGGTGAAAGGTATATGCATTGATTTCATATTAAAGATATCTGCTTTGCTCCAGTTTGAAAAGAACTTCTATTTCTAAGAAACAATTGTCCCTCGATTAAAGTTTTTTAATTACTTTGAAATAAATTCTCATTTACGGTATTATCCTATGTGCAAGAGAAAAAAGTTTAAAGAAATGTCCTTTTTTTTAATTACAATCGTAGAAAACACAATTTCAAAGTCTAGTTTTCTATTTTAAGCGCAACCAGATGTCTTCATTTTTTAATTTGTTTCATGAATTTCATTACACTTTAATTTAATTCCTTGGCTTGAACTCGAGAAGCATGTGTACAATTATGTCCTTGATGTTAACTTTAATCTGTCTCACAAACAAGGGTTTCGAAATATTTCTCAGAAGAAATATTTAAATTTTAACGATGTGAAAATGTATTTAATAAAAATTGCTTTATTCAATGTAAATCTGAGCTCCAAATTTATCTCAAGGATATTTGTACTAATGAAGAAAGCATGAATTTAATTATCCCGTTTTTCGAACACTATTTTGATTTATTTCGTACGAATAAAGCCAGTTTTTATTTTATTAATAGTAGAATAAACTGCATTTTCCCCACCTTATTATATATTTTCATAAACATAATACAAAATATCTAAAATATTACATAATTTAATTGTTTTACTTTAAAATATTTTGCTATTTTAAATTTCATTCAAAATATAAAATTTCGAAAAAATATCCTGAACAATTTCAAATGATGATTTTTTGGCAATTTTCTAGTCGGAGAATTTTGGTAGTCCAAGAGAAGGATCTTCGGTTCAAAGACGATTCCATGAAAACTTTCTTCTTATAGGAAAACTTAGAGTTTGTTATAATCTTTCTTTGTCAAACGTGCAAGCGTCAAATTCGTGGATTTTCTGTCATATGATATATCACCATACAGACTTTAAATTCTCCTAAAGCAATGCAATAAACATTAATACAATGGAGGTTTTGTAAAATTATCTTCTTTTGAAAAAAATCGTTAATTCAAATAACTCAAGAGTTTGGTGGGAGTTTGGAAAAATTGTTGGTTCAACATTTTTTTTTTTTTTGCCTTAATATGCAAGTTAGAAGTCAAATACATAATGTTTCCAAATTTGATGGTTGATCAAAATAAAAATAACAGTATCATAACTTAAATTTTATGATTGTTGAGCGACAGTATCCAATAGTTATAGACAACATTGAGCTACAGATTTAAAAGGTATTCTTAGTTACATTTGTTGTATAATAATGATGTCAAAAAGTTTACTATTTCAGATACCTGCTATTTAATTGTTTTTGGCCATAGCACAAATAATATTTATCTTTATTTTTTAAAAAAAACATCCTTTTTTTAAATGCTGGTTATATTTAGGTAGATTCATTTGGTTAATTTATTTACTATTCAAATAAAAAAAATTAATAAAACTTTCAGGATTTCAGAATTTTTGACAAAACAGTTCGATATAAAAGTCTAATGTGAAATGCAAATTAAATGTTTAAATATTTTAACCTAAATATCAAAAATATGAAAAATAATTCAATTAATCATTATATCTCATGCATTAATAATGCATTATATTTCATATCCACAATCCAAATTTGTTTTTTATTACGAGAAACTACATTTAATAAAAATGCCATTTACAGATTTTTATTCTCTTTCTGATACAATTTATTTGAGTCATACTTTAAATCTGACTAACAAGCATAGAAGTATTCCTTCTAAACTAATAATAGCATTGAAATAAATAAAAAATATTTAAACGTAAATGCTATTTAAGAAGAAAATTTCGAAATTCTTTTCACTTTCAAAATGCTCTATTCCTCTTTAAACACAGAAAGAGAAAAAATTTGCCTGTCAAGCTCAATTTTATCGCTATTATACGAGAGGTCGAAGAAGAGGTAAAAATATTTTGTTTTTTATGAATCCAAAGTGATTTTCAATTGGAGAGAATAGGATTATCTGAAACTTCGGAGGAAGTGCAATTTGAATATGTCAGCTTCAATACAGGCGTCACTATCTGTCACAAAATAGTCTTAAAAACTGTTTTGGGATATGTTATTCATAGAATCAAAATTCGTGAAATTGTTCGTGCAATTTTTATAGATTGCCTATTTAATCTCTACTCTATTGGTGAGATTAAATAGGCTTTTTTCTTCCTCTTTTGTATTGATTCTAATGCAAGAAAATTACCATATTGATACTTATTGAAACTATTCTCATCTTGATACTTTTTAAAATCAGCTCTTAAAATAAAAAAATAACATTATTGATATATACTTTAGAGGAAAATAATGTATGTTTCGGTATGATTTTTTTAAAGATTTTATTACTTAAAAATTTATTATTTAAGAAAAACTTACACATTTATTTATTAATGACTCTCTGATTATTTAATTTATTGTCTTACTCATTATTATTTATTATTTTAAATTTTATTGCTTATTTATGATTACTTATTAAAAATTAAGCAATTTGAATCTTTTCCCGCTTATATTTTGCAAACCATATACTACAAAAAAATTGATTCATACATTATTTTAAAATTCAAAAACTGTCAATTTAACGACAATTATTTACTTGAAGTGAAAAATGTGTCTAAATTATGAAAAAGTTATAAAATATTTTTTTTTGCTTAACTTTAATAATAGTTTTCATGCCATGCAATTAACATCGTTTTCAGAGCTTCATCAAACTCTTAGATACTGGATTTTCTGCCACTGTTGAAAGTTAAGGAAAAGAAGATTCTGTTTGTTATCCATGTACCTGATATATGAAAGGAAAGTGCAGTTACAGAACCTTAAAAGAAAACGTGAAGATTGATGACATATAAGCGAACACTTAAGTTTGTAATTAAGTAACGGAGTCAAATCCCATTATGCTGTGACGTAATGGGACATGACTCTTTTTGGAAAGTTCATATGTAGAGAATAAAAGGGAAAAGTGAAAAGTTATTAAACTCATCCATCTTTAACGCATATCACAACTTAATTATTAAAAATACATTGTTGGGAGAATAGTGAACAGTTAGTCATGCATATAAGATTGGATAAGATACATATAAGATCAATAATGAGATGAAATTCAACCATTATTCCCGGCAAAATAACAACATCAAAGATGACGAACAACTTCATGAATGAAGAAATAAAAACTTCTCGGTACTCTTTTTATGCGCTTCGTATAATAATTCTTCGTTAACAACACAGAAAATTATTGAAGAATAAGATACAAATACCGAAATTTTAATTATTATGAATGGCGAATCATATTTTTATTCTAGATTCTCAAGTTTAATACCTTGACTTGTTGGATCATGCTTTCTTTTTCATTTTTGCTCAGAAAAGTCTGCTTTTCTTCATTGTTTTTCTATTTTACCAAAATTTAGAAGCTTGAAAAATGTTATTTTTAAGTTTTATCCTTTTTCATTAACACAATAAAATTTAAAAGAAAGCTACTTATAAGTACAATATATTATCTTTTATCTAGAAACATTATAAACAAATAATATGTGGTTATAAAAGTCCCTAGAATGAAAATATTAATCAATTCTAATTCATATTTTTTCCCTCTCGAATCGATTTGAATTTGGCGAATTGCAACCTGGTAGCTTGTTAGACATGATTGATATTCGCCAAATTTTTAAGTTCGCCAAATCGTTAAGTTACTAGCTTTCATTTTTTTAAATATGAATTCACTTACGAACATTTATAATTTTCAATCTTAATTCCACTCGCTTGATGTTTTAGAGTTTGGAATTCCTCCGCGTTTGTGTGTTGTTTATGAAAAACAAAAATTTTAGAAATGCATTATCAAATAATCGTTTCATTTAAGAAAGAAATTATAAGAAACTTCATTATAAGAAATTTCATGTGGTAATGAAATTGAGAAAATTTGATTAAAGAGCTCTGTGATAATTATAATTGTTAGGGGGATCAGGCATTAGTTGAAATAGAGATAAACTGTAACATGCATTTTTCAGAGTTTTGAATTATGATCTTCGCTAATCTAATTCTTTAAATAATGCACTTTCCTGTCATCATAGTCAGCACTTATCCAGAACCAGGAGTGAGAAATTGTGAACACGTGCTCGTTTCAATTAATTAATAGAGAATAAAATATATTATAAATTTTAATTTAAGATAAATTAACTAATCCTTTTAAAAAATGTTAATATTCTTATTTATTTATTTTGCTTAGTATTTAAAAAAAAGTTATAATTTTTTTAATCCCAGTTTTTTAGAAGTCTTCAAAAATGTCCGAAACTATGCAACGGATTACACTGCAGAAAAATCTCGAGACAATTTATACCATATTACATCCCGCGATGATAATTGCGCTTGATTCGTGTTATCGGACTCTGCTGTAACTATTAACATGCAATCTCAAAGATGAAATCTTTCCTTAAAGATTAACCTTCTGAAAGTGAAAAACAGATGTTCGATTTAAAGAAAAATCTCCCATACTAACTGATATACTGGAAAAAGAAGCAATGGAAAAAGAAAAAAAAAATTTAAAAAAACAAGACGAGAAAAGAAAGGATAAAGGAAAGAGAAAGGTTTTATGAAAAATCTAAAAGGTAAACAAAATGAGAAAAGGACGAGGAAGAAGATGTTGAGATCACATAGAGCTTTTGAAAAAACAATACTGATTTTGTTTACCTTCAAGAGATCCGTATAGAAACTCTGACGATATATTATATTTCTACAATGAAAAAAAAAGAACTTCTACTAAATAAAAAATACTTTTCATTTTAAAAATGATTAAACTCACATGGACTGGGGTTCAATACCTAGAATTTAATAAGATGATTGGATCGATGGAAATAAAGAAACAATGACATTTTTTTGCAAATATTATGTACAAATTGATTGAAAGTTTCTAGAAGGTGCACTTTTTCTTCTTTTGATTTTTATATATAATCTTTGGTTTTTTTTATTTAAAAAAGCGTTGAGTACTGTATGATTCTAAGGACCATTGTTGTAATAATATAATTTTATCTTAAAATAGAAAGAACTAATCTTCTTCAGTGTCCGGCTGTTCGCCAGAAGTAATGATAATGTTCAATTTCAATTGAATGTTTATGCATAATTCTATAATCTTGTTTCACTTAATTTAGCAATTTCAAATTTTAAATTATGATAGAGATTCAATCTTATTTTTATCAACCTTACACTTATTTCATTCATTGTCTATACGAATCTTCTTAATGAAATCAAGTAAACGTTAAATAATATAAACAGCATCAACTTTCGTGTTATTCATGTAAAATATGTACATTTCCTTCTTACATTAAGATAACATGTTTCACTGATATATCATTTTACTTTTATTTGTATATTAATTGGATGAAACTGTACATAAAAGCAATTAAAATTATCAATTGCAATTTGTAATTACAAAGAGAAGTTAAATTCCTTAGGGTATCACCAAAGAATCTTTTTAAAAAAGCAAAAACATCATTCAATGGCATTCAAAAGCAGAAGAACAAATTCGCAAACAAATATTTGTACAGCAAATTAAAATGGTTTCAATACACTGCAGCAATAGGAATAATTGTTATAAATTATGTCAAAAATATTTTTAAACAGTTAAACATCAGGGGAAAAGCTGAAAGACAAAGATTGATAAATTGAATATTTTTTTTTAAATTTTAAGGACGAAGTAAGAATTATATTTAAGAAATAATGTGGGGTTATTAAGGGTTTAGTAAAAAGTCCCAATTATTGTAGCAGTTATTTATTTACAGGTTATCTTACACTCTCACAATCTACATACAAGAATTTAGAATAGTTTTAAGATATATATATATATATATATATATATATATATAAGAACATGGATCAAAGCACGTAGCATATGCCATCGTCTGATCTGAACTGAGTCAAAGCACCATAGTAAAAAATCCGAATTATTGTAACAGTTATTTATTTACAGGTTACCTTACACTCTCACAATCTACATACAAGAATTTAGAATAGTTTTAAGATATATATATATATATATATATATATATAAGAACATGGATCAAAGCACGTAGCATATGCCATCGTCTGATCTGAACTGAGTCAAAGCACCATAGTAAAAAATCCGAATTATTGTAACAGTTATTTATTTACAGGTTACCTTACACTCTCACAATCTACATACAAGAATTTAGAATAGTTTTAAGATATATATATATATATATATAAGAACATGGATCAAAGCACGTAGCATATGCCATCGTCTGATCTGAACTGAGTCAAAGCACCATAGTAAAAAATCCGAATTATTGTAACAGTTATTTATTTACAGGTTACCTTACACTCTCACAATCTACATACAAGAATTTAGAATAGTTTTAAGATATATATATATATATATATAAGAACATGGATCAAAGCACGTAGCATATGCCATCGTCTGATCTGAACTGAGTCAAAGCACCATAGTAAAAAATCCGAATTATTGTAACAGTTATTTATTTACAGGTTACCTTACACTCTCACAATCTACATACAAGAATTTAGAATAGTTTTAAGATATATATATATATATATATAAGAACATGGATCAAAGCACGTAGCATATGCCATCGTCTGATCTGAACTGAGTCAAAGCACCATAGTAAAAAATCCGAATTATTGTAACAGTTATTTATTTACAGGTTACCTTACACTCTCACAATCTACATACAAGAATTTAGAATAGTTTTAAGATATATATATATATATATATAAGAACATGGATCAAAGCACGTAGCATATGCCATCGTCTGATCTGAACTGAGTCAAAGCACCATAGTAAAAAATCCGAATTATTGTAACAGTTATTTATTTACAGGTTACCTTACACTCTCACAATCTACATACAAGAATTTAGAATAGTTTTAAGATATATATATATATATATATAAGAACATGGATCAAAGCACGTAGCATATGCCATCGTCTGATCTGAACTGAGTCAAAGCACCATAGTAAAAAATCCGAATTATTGTAACAGTTATTTATTTACAGGTTACCTTACACTCTCACAATCTACATACAAGAATTTAGAATAGTTTTAAGATATATATATATATATATATAAGAACATGGATCAAAGCACGTAGCATATGCCATCGTCTGATCTGAACTGAGTCAAAGCACCATAGTAAAAAATCCGAATTATTGTAACAGTTATTTATTTACAGGTTACCTTACACTCTCACAATCTACATACAAGAATTTAGAATAGTTTTAAGATATATATATATATATATATAAGAACATGGATCAAAGCACGTAGCATATGCCATCGTCTGATCTGAACTGAGTCAAAGCACCATAGTAAAAAATCCGAATTATTGTAACAGTTATTTATTTACAGGTTACCTTACACTCTCACAATCTACATACAAGAATTTAGAATAGTTTTAAGATATATATATATATATATATATAAGAACATGGATCAAAGCACGTAGCATATGCCATCGTCTGATCTGAACTGAGTCAAAGCACCATAGTAAAAAATCCGAATTATTGTAACAGTTATTTATTTACAGGTTACCTTACACTCTCACAATCTACATACAAGAATTTAGAATAGTTTTAAGATATATATATATATATATATATATAAGAACATGGATCAAAGCACGTAGCATATGCCATCGTCTGATCTGAACTGAGTCAAAGCACCATAGTAAAAAATCCGAATTATTGTAACAGTTATTTATTTACAGGTTACCTTACACTCTCACAATCTACATACAAGAATTTAGAATAGTTTTAAGATATATATATATATATATATATATATATATATATATATATATAAGAACATGGATCAAAGCACGTAGCATATGCCATCGTCTGATCTGAACTGAGTCAAAGCACCATAGTAAAAAATCCGAATTATTGTAACAGTTATTTATTTACAGGTTACCTTACACTCTCACAATCTACATACAAGAATTTAGAATAGTTTTAAGATATATATATATATATATATATATATATATATATATATATATATAAGAACATGGATCAAAGCACGTAGCATATGCCATCGTCTGATCTGAACTGAGTCAAAGCACCATAGTAAAAAATCCGAATTATTGTAACAGTTATTTATTTACAGGTTACCTTACACTCTCACAATCTACATACAAGAATTTAGAATAGTTTTAAGATATATATATATATATATATATATATATAAGAACATGGATCAAAGCACGTAGCATATGCCATCGTCTGATCTGAACTGAGTCAAAGCACCATAGTAAAAAATCCGAATTATTGTAACAGTTATTTATTTACAGGTTACCTTACACTCTCACAATCTACATACAAGAATTTAGAATAGTTTTAAGATATATATATATATATATATATATATATATATATATATATATATATATATATATATATATATATATATATATATATATATATATATATAAGAACATGGATCAAAGCACGTAGCATATGCCATCGTCTGATCTGAACTGAGTCAAAGCACCATAGTAAAAAATCCGAATTATTGTAACAGTTATTTATTTACAGGTTACCTTACACTCTCACAATCTACATACAAGAATTTAGAATAGTTTTAAGATATATATATATATATATATATATATATAAGAGAATGGATCAAAGCACGTAGCATATGCCATCGTCTGATCTGAACTGAGTCAAAGCACCATAGTAAAAAATCCGAATTATTGTAACAGTTATTTATTTACAGGTTACCTTACACTCTCACAATCTACATACAAGAATTTAGAATAGTTTTAAGATATATATATATATATATATATATATATATAAGAACATGGATCAAAGCACGTAGCATATGCCATCGTCTGATCTGAACTGAGTCAAAGCACCATAGTAAAAAATCCGAATTATTGTAACAGTTATTTATTTACAGGTTACCTTACACTCTCACAATCTACATACAAGAATTTAGAATAGTTTTAAGATATATATATATATATATATAAGAACATGGATCAAAGCACGTAGCATATGCCATCGTCTGATCTGAACTGAGTCAAAGCACCATAGTAAAAAATCCGAATTATTGTAACAGTTATTTATTTACAGGTTACCTTACACTCTCACAATCTACATACAAGAATTTAGAATAGTTTTAAGATATATATATATATATATATAAGAACATGGATCAAAGCACGTAGCATATGCCATCGTCTGATCTGAACTGAGTCAAAGCACCATAGTAAAAAATCCGAATTATTGTAACAGTTATTTATTTACAGGTTACCTTACACTCTCACAATCTACATACAAGAATTTAGAATAGTTTTAAGATATATATATATATATATATAAGAACATGGATCAAAGCACGTAGCATATGCCATCGTCTGATCTGAACTGAGTCAAAGCACCATAGTAAAAAATCCGAATTATTGTAACAGTTATTTATTTACAGGTTACCTTACACTCTCACAATCTACATACAAGAATTTAGAATAGTTTTAAGATATATATATATATATATATATAAGAACATGGATCAAAGCACGTAGCATATGCCATCGTCTGATCTGAACTGAGTCAAAGCACCATAGTAAAAAATCCGAATTATTGTAACAGTTATTTATTTACAGGTTACCTTACACTCTCACAATCTACATACAAGAATTTAGAATAGTTTTAAGATATATATATATATATATATATAAGAACATGGATCAAAGCACGTAGCATATGCCATCGTCTGATCTGAACTGAGTCAAAGCACCATAGTAAAAAATCCGAATTATTGTAACAGTTATTTATTTACAGGTTACCTTACACTCTCACAATCTACATACAAGAATTTAGAATAGTTTTAAGATATATATATATATATATATATATATATATATATATATATATATATATATATATATATATATATATATATATATATATATATATATATATATATATATATATATATATATATATATATATATATATATATATAAGAACATGGATCAAAGCACGTAGCATATGCCATCGTCTGATCTGAACTGAGTCAAAGCACCATAGTAAAAAATCCGAATTATTGTAACAGTTATTTATTTACAGGTTACCTTACACTCTCACAATCTACATACAAGAATTTAGAATAGTTTTAAGATATATATATATATATATATAAGAACATGGATCAAAGCACGTAGCATATGCCATCGTCTGATCTGAACTGAGTCAAAGCACCATAGTAAAAAATCCGAATTATTGTAACAGTTATTTATTTACAGGTTACCTTACACTCTCACAATCTACATACAAGAATTTAGAATAGTTTTAAGATATATATATATATATATATATATATATATATATATATATATATATATATATATAAGAACATGGATCAAAGCACGTAGCATATGCCATCGTCTGATCTGAACTGAGTCAAAGCACCATAGTAAAAAATCCGAATTATTGTAACAGTTATTTATTTACAGGTTACCTTACACTCTCACAATCTACATACAAGAATTTAGAATAGTTTTAAGATATATATATATATATATATATATATATATATATATATATATATATATATATATATATATATAAGAACATGGATCAAAGCACGTAGCATATGCCATCGTCTGATCTGAACTGAGTCAAAGCACCATAGTAAAAAATCCGAATTATTGTAACAGTTATTTATTTACAGGTTACCTTACACTCTCACAATCTACATACAAGAATTTAGAATAGTTTTAAGATATATATATATATATATATAAGAACATGGATCAAAGCACGTAGCATATGCCATCGTCTGATCTGAACTGAGTCAAAGCACCATAGTAAAAAATCCGAATTATTGTAACAGTTATTTATTTACAGGTTACCTTACACTCTCACAATCTACATACAAGAATTTAGAATAGTTTTAAGATATATATATATATATATATATATATATATAAGAACATGGATCAAAGCACGTAGCATATGCCATCGTCTGATCTGAACTGAGTCAAAGCACCATAGTAAAAAATCCGAATTATTGTAACAGTTATTTATTTACAGGTTACCTTACACTCTCACAATCTACATACAAGAATTTAGAATAGTTTTAAGATATATATATATATATATATATATATATATATATAAGAACATGGATCAAAGCACGTAGCATATGCCATCGTCTGATCTGAACTGAGTCAAAGCACCATAGTAAAAAATCCGAATTATTGTAACAGTTATTTATTTACAGGTTACCTTACACTCTCACAATCTACATACAAGAATTTAGAATAGTTTTAAGATATATATATATATATATATATATATATATAAGAACATGGATCAAAGCACGTAGCATATGCCATCGTCTGATCTGAACTGAGTCAAAGCACCATAGTAAAAAATCCGAATTATTGTAACAGTTATTTATTTACAGGTTACCTTACACTCTCACAATCTACATACAAGAATTTAGAATAGTTTTAAGATATATATATATATATATATATAAGAACATGGATCAAAGCACGTAGCATATGCCATCGTCTGATCTGAACTGAGTCAAAGCACCATAGTAAAAAATCCGAATTATTGTAACAGTTATTTATTTACAGGTTACCTTACACTCTCACAATCTACATACAAGAATTTAGAATAGTTTTAAGATATATATATATATATATATATATATATATATATATATATAAGAACATGGATCAAAGCACGTAGCATATGCCATCGTCTGATCTGAACTGAGTCAAAGCACCATAGTAAAAAATCCGAATTATTGTAACAGTTATTTATTTACAGGTTACCTTACACTCTCACAATCTACATACAAGAATTTAGAATAGTTTTAAGATATATATATATATATATATATATAAGAACATGGATCAAAGCACGTAGCATATGCCATCGTCTGATCTGAACTGAGTCAAAGCACCATAGTAAAAAATCCGAATTATTGTAACAGTTATTTATTTACAGGTTACCTTACACTCTCACAATCTACATACAAGAATTATATATTACAAGAGCATATTACAAGAGCAGCTACAATAACATTTTCATAGATTATGTTAAATAATACAAGAATATTAGTCACGTTTTAATTTCCTATTTGAAGAAGTCTATTTGAAATTTTGAAAATGTTGTCGATAAATACATATTACCATCTTCTATAAACAAAAACTTATGCCAGATTTAATTACTCTAAATCCCTTTAATTCCTGACCTTTAGAATGACAGCATACAAACCCCCATTCATTTTTATTATTAGAGAGAAAGATTAAAAAAATAGAATTGAATAAGATAATTGAAAAAAAAAATTGCAGATGTTCTGTGCAAATATTTTCACGTAAATGCGGTTTATTTAAAATTAGAAACGCTCAAGAATTATGTCATGTAAATTTATCAGTACTGATAAGATTGCTACCTCTACTTTCACCTCTTGCAATCCAGGTTTGTGAAAACATAAACATACTCTGACTATGTTGATAAGGTTTCAATGAGTAAGATATTCTACTGAGATATAAGCCAAATTTTTTTATCTTTATTATCAAATTTTCAATTTATCAAAAGAAAAATTTCTGGCAAAATGTCTGTTCAGTTTTAGAAACAAATGGAATTAAGATAATATTTATCAATTATTAGCACCTCTTTATAACCAAGGATAAAAAGATACAGAAATATCAGCCAAACGTTTTTAGAATTTGAGGTAAAAATTGTTGAAATATGAAATATTAAAAAGAATTACTTGATAATATAGTCCGATTATAACCCAAATGCATAACTGCTACTGCGATTTTGATTTAATCTCAAAATAATGAACTAAAACTATTATCTTGATGATCATGATGTAATTTCAAAATCGCCTAGTAAATCCATTATCTTAGTAATCTTGGCATAAACTGAAAATTATCAGAAAAACCTGGAATAATTAAGTACTGAAATGTGATATAATTTATAGTCGAAACCTTATATCGTTATTTCATTTATCAATCTTTTGCGACTCAATTATCATATAGAAACACACAGACAGAAAGGTAATATGCTCTTTGACAAATTTTGTCCAAAATGTGTTTCATATTTGCAGTTTTTATATGCAGATCACGTGTCAAATTTCATTTATCTAGATCGCAGAATTTTGTATTATTATATTCACATGCAACTTGACGTTAGACAGACAGACTTTTTCTTAATCTGTTTTGTTAGAGATATGACAGAAATTTTAAATTTTGTTGATAAATAAATATTCCTAATTTTTATTTATCTTGCTTGTTATATTTTTGAGTAATAGTGATTATATAAGGTACAGATATTAATAAATAGCAAAATTTGCAAGAGAAGAAACTGCAAATGTAATTTTTAATAACCAACACTGTAGAATGAATAGATGAAATTATTAATAAAATTTTGATGAAATGGATTGATTTGCTGGATAGAAACAAAAGTACAAGACGAGTTCTATCTTTCAAAATTAATATGATCCTGATCTACCTTTGAAATATAAATCGCAGTTTTTAAAAATTCTGAGAGGCTTCCTTTTTAGTGGGATTTTAAATAAATAGAAACGAAATTAATCATCGATTTACTTCCTCAATTAACAGAGTCTTAAGCCTACATGTAATCTGAATATACGTGAGCAATTATAATTGTTGTTTTGCTAAAAGACACACGATTGGATTCTAGAAAGTACACAATTTCAGAAATTCTGACTTCTGCTCACATATTCTGACAAGATTATTTGGTTCTTCCGAGATATAACAATATATTGTCTAGGTGAATCGTTTATACACAGTTATTAAATACAAATTTTCTGTATTGGAAATAAATTCTTATTTCAAATGGAATCCAAAGAATTCGAAAGAATTTTTAGATTAATAAGTAACAAAACTACTGTGTAAATAGACTTCTTTATTGAATAAGATGGTTTTTTTCAGATTCTTCAGGTTCTTTCACTGTTGTCTTCTATCTGTTTTTCAAGTTCTTTTGGGAAAAAAAGGCAGTTGTAGCTTTTTATTAGTTTCGGCTCCACAAACGAAATATTAAAAGAAAAAAACTTTCAAGGTATAAAGTTTTATTTCAGTACTTGTTGAATGCTATATAGCTAAAGATCAAAATTAATAAAAAAATATTTAAGAATTATTAGCTAATTCTGTTCATCCTTTCTTTCTTTCTTTTTTTTTTTTTGGCCTGAAGTTGCCTACTTTGTCTGTTCTCGAATCAGATAGATTATAATCTAATACTAATAATAATATAAATTATCTATTATAATTAACTATCATAACTGATTCCTATTTTGAATTTTCTGCAAAACATATGAAATTTCGTGTGATTTCATATTCATTAATAGTGCATATAAAAAAGTTATAATTATAAAAAAACTGATTTAAAAAAATTGAAAAATATTTTTAATAATGATGGATGAAATTTATTAAAGGCTATATGAAAGGTGCTATTTGATAGAGAAATTGAAAAAAAATGATTGCAAGCTTCCTAAATATTTATAATAATGAATTAGGAAGACTAGAGACTGTATAAAAAGTTTGTGAGAAAAAATGCTACTTTAGAAAGTTATACTACTTGTAAGTTATATTACTACTGTGAGTAAAAATATTGTTACAGTAGCAAGTACGGGACAATTGCTTGCTACTGTACAGTCTCTGCGCATGCTTCGTCTTACTAGATGAACCATGCGTGGTCCATCCAAACTATGTAAACCCTACTTAATATTCAAGTTGCTGCATAAAACCATACTTAATACTAATTTGGTCAAAATTTTATATCTATGGCAGACAAACCGTCAGCGGTGACCGCGTCCTTGTTGCCCAAAGGGTCATGAGAAATGTAGCAGCCGAGACTTCAACGGGGAGTTCCAGTGCACGTGAAACAAGTAAAATAACAGGAATTCCGGAAAGGTCGATACGACGCATTCTGCACGAAATCTTGAAGCTGTATCCGTACATGATAGAGGCATTTCACCAGTTGTTGCCAGCAGATTGCGAGAAAAGACAAGCCATTGCAACATGGATGCTCGCACAAATGGAACGTGACCCACAATGGTTACTGAACATCATGTGGACAGATGAAGCCCACTTTTCATTGCATGGTGACGTCAATACGCAAAACAGTCGTACCTGGGCAGCATCAAACCCTCGTGCGTACACGACCAAACCCTTACATTCTCCACATGTGAATGTTTGGTGCGGTTTCACTTCGTCCTTCATTCTAGGCCCTTTCTTTTTTGTAGAGCATTGTCCTGTATCCGGTTGGAAAACATGTTACGTCACTGCAGAACGCTATCTTAGGCTTTTGCGAAACCACGTTATGCCTGCTTTGCAGCAAAGACGTGCGTTATCTTCCGTCACCTTCATGATGGTGCCCCGCCCCACGTTGCTAGTTCCGTTAAGACGTTCCTCCTAGACACATTCACTGAGGACAGAGTGATAAGCAGAGGATGTAAGAATGAATGGCCCTCACGATCACCAGATCTTTCTCCAGCGGATTTTTGGTTGTGGGGATACCTGAAGTTTCGTGTCTACCGGGGCTCTCTTGCCACTTTGATGGAACTGAAAGATGCCATTCAATTGGCCGTTAGTGGCATCGATGCCGACGTGTTACACGCAGCTGTAATAGGCGTAGTTTCGCGCCTCACTTGCTTAATACCTTGTGGTGGCAGTCATGTTGAGCATCTTTTGCTTTAAAATAAAATGTACTATAATGTTATTGTACTCTGTTTTCCTTATTTGCATAAACCATCTCGGTATGACCGTGTGAGCGCCATCTATCGGTCATTATTATATAGATTTTTTTTAATGGAAATAACGAAATCCAAAGGCTCTCTGAATATATTCCGGTAAACCGCAAATTTTTTCGAGCATTATTTTTTTTAATTATGATTTTTTGAAGTTTGCACGAATTTATGCCGCATCCGGTATAAAATAAATTTCATATATCTATCCCTCTGTGATTTTAGCAATCGGGCTCCAGCACATACATTAGTTAAACATGATGGATGTTCTCCAATATTTGTAATAAATTTCGGTATATTTATAGCATACCAAAATTTATTCGTCTTGATAGCTATGTTTTCTAACTATCATATTTACATGCGGAAGAACAGACAAACTTCTTTTAGTGAATTTCCTCTAAAATTCATTAAAGATCTTTAGTTTCGTTTTAAAACTACACACGTAGTTTCATTTATCTAGCTCATTCCGTTTTTGACGTTATATTCACAGACAAATAAATAAAATGACAAATATAATTCCAAATTTTCTTTTTTCGGACTACAGCTTTTATAAATGCAAAGGTCAAGTTTTAGATCATCTCAGACGCTAGAGGTTAAATATTGATGCGTATCAAAAACTACAAAATGTTTTTTTGTTTTTTTTGAAGATTACAATTCTTTCTCTATTTACATATTCTTCGTATAAGAGACATCTGAATTGAAACTTTATAAGGGCAGGGGGAATTATTTTGCTGCTAACAATTTTCTAACAAATCAAATACATATCAATTAATTAACCCAGAAATTAAGCCAGTATGTTTACCTTCAACATGTCATTTAATAATACAAAATACCTTCAGTTAATTCAACCGTATTTTCACTTTATAAACAGCTTTTGTAGTCGTATCACGCTTTAACTAACTATTACTACTATGGACATAAAACGAAATGATTAAAACGAGTTGCGGAATTCGCAGCGAGAAGGTAATTTTACTCGTTTGATGAAACTGTGTTGAGACTACCGATTTTTATCTTGATTAATGCTTTCACATCTATGTAGGTAATTAGCATGTTATTAATTATTTTAATTGCATGGGGTTAAATATGAAAATATTCCTCTTTCAAGAGTACAACAGATGCATATAATTGAGTGGAAATGTATTATTACTTTCTAACAAGTGGGGATGCTGAAAGGATAATACACAATTTAAAATTAAGAATATACTTATCTTTATCCCTTTTCATAATTCTGTCTCTAGCAGTATAATAATTATAACGTACCAAAATAATATTAATAATAATTATGATCAAACTAAACCAAAGGTCAGTGACATTTACAAAATTTTATAGACAACCAACTTTAAAGATAGCGTAAGAGTAAGTGTCAAGTAGATATTTGAGTAGTAAGGTATTAAACCTCTATTATTATCTCTGACTAATCTGAAATTTTATTCCACCTTTATTAATATGCAAAAATGTATATAAAAACAAACAAATTATTCTTTTAAAAACTTAGAAATACAAATTATGTAGATTCTATTAATTCTGGTCCTGGTTTATCTTAACGGTCATGTTTAACGTAGCATTAATAAAGAAATGTATTACGTATGTTTTACTTTTAACAAATCTGCGAGAGCCAACAGTGTTATTATATACTTATTGGTCTGGAACCGCAATTATTATGATATTAGAAAAAATACTGAATGATAAATTATACTGATAAAGAAATCATTTATGACTATATTGATAAAAGAAGATTCTTAATCATTCTTTATATTGATAAAAGAAGATTCTTGGTAGTCTTCATATTACCCAAAGAAATATAATTTCCTGGGATCAATATCACTTCGGTGACGGAGATTACCACATGAATACTGTAATAATCAGCTGAATTAAATGTCTCTGAATCAAATGTACGTCTCTGAGATTTTGAAAAATTCACGCAGCAGTTTAAACAGTTTCTTGGCCGAATAGAAGACTCTTTTGAATTTTTAACTTCAGTTTATTCCATCCCGGGAGGCATATTATGCACAAGCAAGAGGCGACCGAATACGTTTGTTCTGCAGAAGAACAAACGAGACAAAAATTTTCCCTTCAGTGGTTTTATAATGAGATTATGGATTTCTTTGACACTTGATAGAGAAATTTAGGTATCTTTAAAAGAATGTTGCAAAAGAATGATTGTGAAAACTTGCTGAATTTACAGTTTTCTAGAACGCGTGTCGGATTAATTAAATAAAAGAGAAGGAATTAGATCAGAAAATAAGAGAACATTTTAGAGTGAAGTTAATATGGACAAATTTTAGATGAAAATTAGAAAATTAATTAAGTTTAAATAAAATTTTAAAATATCATTACATATATAAATCGAATTCTTTCTTTGATGAGAATTTTATTTTAAAAAATAATTTTAAATGTAATCACAAAAATTGCACATAATATTTTAACTGAACAGTATATAACTCTCAAGTAAAATATTACAATATCTGAAAATTGTATAATATTATTACAATGCATGAATAATATGTTTCTGGTGAATAAATGCTCGATTTAAAAATGTAAATAATATTTTCACTCCATGCCATACATTTTGTAACGAATAATTCTTAAAGATGTTTTGTTGGAAATTGCGTACCTAAGCATTTGATTTAAAATCATAGGCAGTAGTCTTTTGGATAAAAAGTAATGCGAAATATTTTGTTTAAAATTCAATGATGGACCACTTTCTTTGAATGTATGTAGTAAAATAAAACTATTCTTTTTCTTAGAGCTTTTGAAGTTAAGGCACGTTAGAAAAGTCGAATATTGAATGTATTTGAATGTTTGTACGCCAACTATGAAACTGAATTCATCTGATGTTAAAGTTTGCAGAAGAATTCAATTGCGCGAATTCCATACAGAGATTCTTGCAGAAACGGAAAATATTCGCTTGTATCTGAATTTATTTGCTGTAATGTAGAATACGTAATAATTTCCCTCGTTAAAAATTTGATGAATTTGTAATCTGAAAGTTAAATTTTTCTAAAAAAATTGTTAAAATTTTCAATTTGTGCTCTGAACGTTAAAACATAATCAATCAAAAATTTATTGAAACCTAAGAAAGAAATACATAAATTTCTAAGAAAAGCAGATAAAATATCAAAACAATAAATAATTATTGAAAGTTGTATCTTGCTCTTCTTTCAATAGAAATAGTTATTGAAAGTTTTATCTTGTTCTTCTTTCAAAAAAATTAATTATTATAAGTTGTATCTTGCTCTGTTTTCGTAAAAGAAAAATTTATATACTTCTAGAACTGGCACAAATGGCTTTTAATGCTGTTATATGTCATTACACTGACTCATTACAATATACTTTTTGGTATTCGTGTATGTATCATCATATTTTTTATTCAAGATTACAGAAAGAAATGTGAAATAAATAAATTTTAGTATTTATAGCACATAATTTAGATTCTTTTCAAAATAAAATTAAATTGCATTTAAAAATGGTAGGGATGGCAATTTTTCTAGAAATCTGCTTTGATTTCTATTATTTGTTACAATATTATGACGAATCATGAACAAGAATTAGGGGAATATGTGATCCAGACTAAACTTAGGAGGGGTTTTAAAAACAGAATATTGTTAGCACATTGTCCCCCTTTTTTGAGATCCAAATATGAAATAAACCTCCTTGAAGGTCTTTGGCATACAGATGAATAACTTTCTATAGTAAATTTCATAGAAAATTTGACAGAAAACCACAAATTTTGAGTAAGCATCAAATTTCATCCATCTAGCTCAAAAGCATTTCCGAATTACTCACATACATAAAGTTAATTCCAAAAATGTATTTTTTTTTTTTTTTTTTTTTTTTTTTTTTTTTTGGACTCGGGAAAGTATGAAACTTGTAGATGTGTCAACATCTCGATGCCAAATTTTTAACGATTACAATTTAGTTTTATGTATATCTCATATATGAGAAAGTACAAATTCCTAACTATTACAAGAATAAAGCGACTTCGGAATACACAGTTAGAATGAATTCTGCGATATGTAACTAACTAAAAAATATTCATCATGAAACACAAATTTATACTATTTGAAAAAATTCTAAAATTGTGTTTCTGAAAATTGTGTGTTTCTCGATAATTGGCATTCCCGGCCATTCTTCATCAACGGAACTGCCCCAGTGTTAAGTGTCTCTAGATTGCCAAATGGGGGACCCTCCTTTTAAGTACGGGCATCTGGTCAATTAGTGAGAGTCCAGATAAGGAACCACACATGCATTTCCCAGGGAATGAAAGTGTAACTTGTTCAAGCATTAGGAATATTATATTTAAAAGAAATTCTTAATTTCGTGAAAAGTCGACTTTTTGATGTAGTCTCCTACCTTAATCAAAATTTTAGCTTATTGAAACAAGAAATCACGCACTTGAGTAGGACAATGAAAGGACTGTTTCAAAATTCCAATCTCATTTTCAAAGCTCACTGATAATGCCGAACATAAATTAAAACATTAGCGAAATTCCATGATAACTACGCAAATTAGCGATGCAAATTAATTTACAGAATTCTGTCAGCTGTAATATTCTGCTCAAACAAATAATAGCTTTACTTTTCAGCACTTGTTAATTATATAGGAACAGGGAATTAACAACTTTTATTCATTAATTCAATAAAAGGACTTGATTTAAATTAAAATTCGATTGGAATATCTTATACATAATTCGTTGAGCAGGAAAAATATCTATTCAATTCATCTTTAATTTAATCATCGTGTTTACCAGAGAATTTGTTTTATTAATTAAACATTTTAAACAGAAATATTCTATCATATGTTTAAGTTTATTTCATTAAGCTTCTTTTCCCGCATTTTTTTATTATTTCGCTCTCTAAATAGGTTATCTATGAATTAATAAATTGTTTATTGTTTGAGCTTATTTTTTTATATTTGACCCATAATTCGATGAATGGAAAGAATATAAAAATTGTATTTAAACAAAACAGAAATTTCATACGCATTATGGAACATTAGTATTGTATTAATTATACAAAAAGTTAATATCTGTAATTTTCTTAGAAAAATGGTTTTATAGTATTTTTTTTACTTTCTTGTATAAGAAGAAAAAGTATTGCAATAATCAAAGGAACCGAACTCAAGATATTGATGAATATTTCCGTTTCAGATTTTCCTAGATTCAAACACATTTTTGAAAGTGTGTCTACCTGTACTTCCGTGAACTCGGTAATTTAGAAACGCTTTGAGCTACATCGATGAAATTTTGTTTGTGGTTTTTACACCACACTCACGGAATTCCATCAAATTTTGAATGAAATCTACTCATGGATTGGCTGTCCGATGAGAGCTAAAAATGTTAGTTTCAAAACGCAAAAAACTGGATAGATGAGATTTGTTACAAACATTTAGCATTTGAATTATAGTCTCCTGTGAAACATTGAATCGCGTCTTTAAGACTAGAATCTACCGGTTTGTACTTTAACATGCATACAAACGCGATATCTCAAAAATCCAAAAACTTTGCTAAATGAAATTTGCTACGCATTTTTTAAAATTTATAGTGCAGATTTCCATAAAATTTTACATGAAATCAGTCAAACGGCTAATCATCTTTTTGTTTGTACTTTTGCATGCACGTAAATACAAAAACTTAAAACAAATTGACAAAATATT
The DNA here is from genome assembly GCF_947563725.1 of Argiope bruennichi. Classification (NCBI taxonomy): domain Eukaryota; kingdom Metazoa; phylum Arthropoda; class Arachnida; order Araneae; family Araneidae; genus Argiope; species Argiope bruennichi. The sequence continues at coordinate 96,200,753 of NC_079152.1, read as the reverse complement.
TAATACGTGATTTTATTTCTTAGATTGTAGTTTTAATCGTACATAGATTTCAATGAGTTGGAAAAAATAGGCGCAGAAAAAAAAAAATAGGCGTATATTCAGTTTTCTTTACTATGAAGGGCAAAACTCTAATATGCGAGTCTCTGAACATAAAAAAAACTGAGTCCTGGTTTCCAAAAAGGTTATAATTGTTATTGGCCTAAGACCCACAATATGTTACGAGCCTTCATTAGAAAATTTACAAGAATGTTTAAGGAAGACTATCCCACAGGTTGCTTTGATTTTTTTTAGTCATTCGTGGGCGCATTTTTATCTATAAATTCAAAATTCAGTTTTTGTACAAACGGAATTTTGTAATTTTTTCCAAAAATATTTACTCTTTCGTGTACCATATTTAACGGTCTTCATATATGTCTAGTAAGTAATGCGTTCTTAATTTGTTTTGGAAAGATATGTATCTGACAATACACATCTCCCCACCAAAAATTATTTAAATGCTTACTCCAAAAGAATGAACAACACCTTTTTAGAAACACTTTTGAAAAACAACTCAGCAAGGGAAGATATGAAACTGATTATTAAAGTTCTGATGATAGATAATGTGACTTTAATTGGGGGATGGGTATTGTGATTTAGGCTGAATCGTATAGTTATTCTGGTGCACAGTCTAATTTTGGTCATTTTTCGATGCAACATTTCCTAGTTTTTACGTAAATAAGAGATGCACGAATATAGAACTAGTATATATTCTACACTACTTCAAAAATAGAACTAGTATACATTTTATACTACTTCGAATATCGAACTTGTATTCTTCGAATATACTCTAGGAGGCTCTTCGGAACTCTTAGTAATCCTGTGCTGATAAAAAAAATAGATATCAATAGCTAGCAATTACTATAAAACATAGAATCGCATTCCCCTTTAAGACTGAAAAAAATATCTTTATATATTCAGCACATCTGCAAGTTTCAACTTTTAATGTTATTTCTGTCACACAGTGACAGACAATGTGTTTCTTACACAAAATGTTTTACAAATTATAAAAAAAAGTGATAATAACTAGGTTATCAACTTTAAGGCACTAGCTTCTGATTCGCAGACTACTGTGTATATATATATATATATATATATATATATATATATATATATATATATATATATATATATAAATTAGCTGTTGCTTTTTTGCATTTGGTCATAACTTATTTAATAAGACCAAATTCAGATTATTCACTATGATGTCCTATTTTCTGTGCAGTTCTCACCGAATTATTATTTCAATTATCATTGACTAAAGACACTTTATTTTGGACAAAGTAACAGTGGGGCTTCTAAATTTGTATTCACTTAATTTCCTTTCTTTTCAATATTGAAAGTTCAACATGAATATCAAGATTTACAATTTTCTTACATTCATCGTAGAATACGCCCTAAGTTAAATTGAAAATAATTTCAGTTTTTATCATCCCTCTGTTCTGTATTACCGTCTTTTGTTAGCAAAATAACTTAAAAATACCTTGTTTTTAACAGCAGACATGGAAGCATTGAGATATAGTGTACTTTAAGATTTAGTACATTTGAGATATAGTGTACTTTAAAGTTGAATTCAATGACAATTCGCATTTTTTCTCTGTTGTCTAAAAATTCCTATTAAGAAGAGTTTGAAGCACCGACTGCAATTCGAAAACTGTTCCTTTTTTCTTCTGAATATCTTTCTTCAATAAAATATTTTGTAACTTGCGTTCTCCTGATAGTCTCTTCATTCACTCTGAGAATAAAAAAAAAGGCAACACAAATTTCTAACTTTTTAAAAGGATGTTTAACACGATATATGTATAGTACGCTGTTTATTTTCAAGTTTTTTATATAGTTGTCACATTTTAAATACTGCGCACATTTTGCTTATTAAAATTATTAATTTTTTAAACAAACATTTTAAAAAATTAATTATTTTAAAATTTTAATTATTATCACTTTAATTATCAAAATTAATTACTGCTAAATTTTTAAATTGAGCTTCTCTTATCATTGTCACTTCTAAAAATTGTTAATTTCTCCTTATTCTGATTTTTAGACACATTTTTTTTTCTTTATTATAACATTTGGATAAACCATACTTTTATTGCAGTCCCGCCATCTTCATATTACCAAGTTTCAACGTATTTTTATTTGAGAAAAATACGTTGAAACTTGGTATTTCAACTATTTTAGAAAAATGTGAACTATTGATATACTCTAAGGAAATATTGATATTAAACGGCACCAGGAAAAACAATTTAAAGAAAATTGCTCTGAACTCAAACAATTAACATCACTAATACAATGCTTCTAAAAGTGTTGTTTCTTTTTTCCCGGCCAAAAACAACAGTAACACCGTTTGCTGTTATAGAATATAGTGTTGAAATAGATCTCTTGCATTTCCACATCATAAATTTAAATTTGAAGTCTGGACTTTTTTTTACTGAAAACATAAAATATTTTAGAATAATTTTAAGTAAATGATTTGCAATGTATAATTATATTAAAAAAATTAGGACCATTGAAATTTAAAATGTTTCCTAATCCTATATATAAATAAAAATAAAAAATAAATAAACCCACGAGCCCTCCCTCACCCCCTCTCCTAACCCCAACCATTCATTCCGATATTTCAACAATTTTTATTTCATTCAAATTTTATTAATTTTAGATGTCAACCATGGCCACACACTAATCTTCAGTTTTGGGATGAATCCCAAATGCATTGATTTATCATATATTCTTTGGAGATATGTCGTCAGATTTCTCAAGCTACAAGCATTGCTCTGAATTCTTCATTCTTTATTTCATTTCAAAGCTCATGCAGGGTCGGCCATCTGGTGGGTGCGGCGGATCTATGCTACGGGGCCTGATTTATAATGGGATGTGCTAAAATGATGAAGAACTAAAATAATGTTCTGAACAGTGATAATGGGACGGAAAGAAAAAAAGGTAGAAATTTAACTGAAACAACAAATGGGTTTTGAAATATACGAAATTTACAGATATATTACAATTTAGTGCAAGTGTGCAGCATATTATAAACATAAGGTATGGTCATTTACCTCATATACTAGGTTAAATTGCATATATTACTTTGATAATTCATACCTTAAAATGTTTAATATTGTTAGATATAATCATGTACATGCCAAGGAAGTGTCTCTTTGTATGTAAAGATTCGGTTTCAAAAAAAAAAAAAAAGCTAAATTTTAAAAAGTTATGAGTAGATCTGTTTTCTTGTCAACGAAGTTATTCTGGCAATGAAGTTGCTTCGACTTCAGAATTTACAATTCAAACTTTAATTTGCGAAGAAAGTCCCACACAAAGTATCATAACAAATGTTTATTTTGATTATTTTCTGCATCTACAAAAAGATGGGAAATTCTACAAAAGCATTTAAACATTACTCTTAAACCTTTATGCGATACTCATTGGGAAGCCAAAATAGATACAGTTAAAGCAGTGTACATACAGTTTGAACAAACTTGTAATGCCCTAGAAGAATTTATTAATGCAAATAACAATAATAGAGCGGTATCCGAAGCTAAAAGTCTATCTAATTCAATGCAACAAAATGATATTTATTTTATGTTTAATAGTATGGTTTACAATATTGGCCAAAATTAGCACTATCCATAAACTATTTCAAGTAAAAACATTTGTTCTCGACCGGGCTTTTAATTTAGTCAATTAAATTTAAATTTAAATCCAAAATTTAACTCATTTTTAGTCGAGGCAAAAGCGATAGCGTAATTTGAATCGTTCAGAACATTTTCCTGAAAAACGAATTCGAAAAATGAGAAAAATTATATTTCAAAACAGAAGAAGATGAAATTATGAAGAAACTCGGTTGAGGAATTTAGTTATTTTTAACTCTGTAACTGATACTGTTATTGTGCAGATATAAGATAGATTTAAAAGTATTTCAAATTAATCACTGATATAAAAACTTTAGAAAAACATGAATTGTTCCAAAAACTTTGTAAATTTTTATATGTGGATCAAAACCTAATCGAAATCATTGTTTTTTTACTGGATTTGATTTTGAATAGAAGTGATGTAAATAAAGCTCAATACATATTGAAATATATACTAATTAATAATTACAATAATTTATTTCTAAATGTATTAACTGTGTTAAAACTTTTCTTTACATTGCTCGTTACTATAATAAATTCTGAGTGCTCTTTCAGCAAATTAAAATAATAAAGAATTGTCTTCTGTTAAGCATGTTTACATAACGCCTAAATGCACTTGATATATTAAGCATCGAAAAAGAAATTGCAAAAAATTGTTTGTTTGTTTGTTTCTTATGGCACTTGCCACTGACAAGCCCACTGTTACGAAGACAGCGATTTAAGCCTGAGGGGGAACGTCTCTTATTTTTTTATAGAAGCGCCAACTAGGGCCAAGAGTACGACTTTGCCACTCACGCATCACTCATTCGCTTGCACAACCCCTTTTTAAAGGAGGGCACATTCACACATCTCACAGATACAACAACAGAAGAACAACCATGCCCAAACCGGGACTCGAACCCGGGACGCCCAGATCACGGGGAATACGCGCTACCCCTATGCCAGGACGCCGGCGCAAAAAAATTGTAATTTTCCAGAAATAATAAATAGAAAATCAAAATCACGCATTAAATAAACATGCAATAGTAATACGTGTTCATATTTTTATATTTTTCTTTACTTTGCAAAAAATTTAGGGTCCCATATTGTTTCTTGCATCCGGGCCCTTTCATAGAGAAGGCCGGCTATGAGCTCATGCAGTTTAAATTTGCCTTCAACAGACCCTTGCATTTTCTATTGTCGAGAGATATCTCAAAGCAATACCTTTCCATAGCTCCCAGTCCCCAAAACTGAATCAATTTCGTCTTCTTGAGTTCATAGTAAGCCAATAAAAATGTTCTATATTTATTGTCCAAGATAACTAAAATTAATGCTTCCAGCTCTTCAGAAAATGTATAGTTCATATGATTGAGCAGCAGTCAGACGACAATCATTGAGTAATTATAATGTGTTTATCTTTGTTGGTTATTTCTAATTAGAGTAATTATTTTCTGATCGTCGATAGATGTTGCTGATATTATTTGCGTGAAACAGTAAAAGTAAGAAATTTAGTATATTTTGATTGGACAGATTTTATTCGATTACAATAATGATCCGAGGGGTAACATACAAGGGAAGTATTAACAGAATCGACCCGAGCAAAAATACTGCCCCGGGTGAGGGTCGAACTCACGACCTTCAGATTACTCAGTAGAGATTATGAGACTGACGCGCTGCCTTCTGCGCTACCGAGGCTTCAGCTCTCAGAGAACAATAACACTTCTATTCCAGTACCTTGGTTGATTATTTTGTGGTTTATTAATGCAGGAGTTTTCGACTTTTCTATATCGTACCCATTCAAAATAAAATGGTCACAAAAAAAATGAATCTGCTTTGGTTCTACATCTTTTTGTAACCGTTTGAATATCAGTTTTATATGTTTGAGCAATGTAATACATTCGTTAGTTTATTACAAGTGATAAAGTTTGATCGAAAAAATAATCTTCAATTTCTTTAATCGAAAAATAACCGTCTAATCTATTCATTATCATCATTACCTATTTACATTTTCAGCAAAATTTTTAAAAAGTTACAATGGTGCAAGATTAAGCTTAATTAATCATCTTTGAACTACTGGATAATATTAACCAATGCCAAGGGTACAATTGTGCTCTTGACAATATTTCTCATATTCAAAAAAAAGTAAGTTTTTTTTTTTTTTTTTTTTTTTTTTTTTTTAAACATGAGTGAATATTAAGAATTAAAAAAATGTGCTCTCTACCAAGACGCAGAAAACAGCTAGGGATAATCACAGAATTATTTGTGTTAGAAAACCACGCTTATCATTTTTGGACATTTTTATTCCTCAAAAGAAATGAGTAAATTGTGTTTGCAAAGAAAAAAAAAACTTTTAAGCACTTTTTAAGATTGTGTATGAGGATGGATATGTTGGATGCGGAATACACCGTCATATGATCCAGAGATGGTACCCGGCAAAATAAAGCAGCAAAGTCTTGAGAAAGTAATTTATGATAAAATCTTAAAACATTAAAAATCAAAGGATAGCTCTAATGATGCAATAATATTAATAACTACAAAATCTCAACGAATCCTTATCCTTATAACATCTACAAAATATATTCGAAATGCCTAGATCACAATACAATATCCACTAAAAAAATAAAGCAAAAAAGATAGTTTTTTTTTTTCTTCCGAAAGCAGCAGAAAATATTGTAAAAATGTTTGAAGCACCAATAAACACTCTAAAGTTACAGTTATGTGGTCGATATCCAGTAAATAATTCCTGTTTTGACTTGGAACAGTCCAATAATTCCTGTTTTGACTGATTCCTGACTTGAACAAGAATTCAGAAAGATTTAGATAATAAAAATCCTTAAACTCCTATATTGTTTTCATTTATTAATATCCATTATCCAGCAAGATGCAAGATATATAACCAAATTTATGAAATGTTTCATCATTGTATAAATATATATATTTGTATATTAATTAACACAAGTTTGGCATAGATAGGAAGCCTTGAGAGTATCTGGAAAATGAATAGGTAAAAATGAAACTTATACAGCAATTTCAAATTAAAGCTGGCATTTTCACATTCCAATGCAGACTGCAGTTTGGAGAAGGTGCAAACATTGTTTAATTTAATTTGAAATATTATAGTTACATTTATAATAAGCTAAAATATAAAGTTAAACCCTTTAAAATTTTTTCCAAATTTAGCAATTAAATATTTTGTTTCATTCAAATGCTTTAATTGTGGTTTATTTGCATTCTATTTGTACCATATTGATAATTTATAAAATATTTGATAAAAATTTAAAAAATTGGTAACATAAATATTGCTTTTTGAAATCTTTTTTAATCAAGTGCATTCACTTCTGTAGCCTGGGACACAATACAAACTTTTTGTTCCTTATCACAATCGGTGGCTTTTCAAATTAAAACTGCGCACGGGGCGCGGTATAATTTTTCTCCTTTTCATCATTCCATCATTCATTTTTTTTCATCATTTCATTTTTTTTAATCTAACACATATGCATTTTTTTGTCTCCATGCCGCCTCCTAAGCTGGCTTTCGGGCTATGTATACCCTCCCTTGACCCTGGATCTCTAAGCCTCTAATTCAGTTAGGAATAAATTTAATTTTTAATTCATAAACAGTTAAATTTTAGATGAAGGAATTTCCTGGATACTACATTGATATTATCAAAAGAAATGCACTTTGCAAAGATCCATCTCAGATCCATAATGATTTGAATATTCATCCTTTAATTAGATTAGTCTCGTACCGCTACATAAGGCAATTTCCTATGACCACAACACGCATAATAAGATATTTATTTATATATATAAACATATTTATTTTTATAATTCATATATTTATGTGTCTAAATGAGAAAATTTTTGAAAATTAAGCGATATCTGCAGAAGCTTCACGTATTTTCTTTATAAATTTTTAATTTATTTGTCACTGTTGAACGATATTTTGTATTCCTTTTTCGCATATAATAGTGTTACAAATAATCTGGTTGCCACAAATCACGTTTGAGTTCCAAAAGTGCTTGTTAAATAACTACATACAAGTTTTAATTTATTTTTAATTAAATAATAATCCTTGAATCCATAAATGGGATTGTGTTCCAAAAAATTTTCATTACTCTATTGAAAGCGTTTATTAATGTACAGTTTATAAACCGTTATTCAATGGATGTAATCAATCCATTCATTTATTTCTGTTTTTATAATATTGTTATATTGTTTCCTGAAAGTTGAATAAATAATTTTTTGCAGTTTATTTATGATTTTTTAATTATTTTCAAATGAGCTTTATTGACTTTCTTATCAGTAATACAAACATAATGGGTTAATTAGTTATTAGTCTTTATAATCATTAAAACTTTTTTAAGCCAGGACATTTAAAGTCAAAAGACAATTCTTTGGCTTGAAAAAAAAAAACTATAAATAAAAAAATATATTGCTGCTTTATTTTATTTTCACGCAACAAAATTTATTAAGTCTTTTTCTCACAATATCTGTAGTTCCAACTCAAGACGATTTAGAACGAAGCATCCATCATGGTGCCATCTATTGGAAAACATAATCAATATTTGACTGTCATAAATAGTAGAATGAATTGCTTAAACTGGAAGCTGCTTTTTAACTACAAAATTAATATTTAGCCTAAGTTTAGAAATATAAAATAGAATGTTTTTGGATTACATTTACATTTTGTTTCTTTTAATGAATATAATAATTTGTACTTATAAAATATGATAATATAATATGCAAAAATGATTATTTGCAAACATGAACGCAACTAATTCATTAGAAGAAATAGAAAAAATATAAATTTGGTATTTCAAAGAATTATGAAAGTTAATGGATTTTGTTTCATTATATATTTCATGAAAAATTTATAATTTAATAAATTTATAATTTTTTTTTTTAAATCCAAGGATTAATTAATTAAATGGAACTCTTTACATCGAATGCTTCATTACAAAATATTAGGGTTTGGCGGTTTTTCAAAACCGGTTTTTTAAAGTAAATTTGTCATATTTGAAAACCGGTTTTCCAGAACGCTTCGATATTCCTCTTCTTCAAAAAACAAACAAACAAATATTTTGAATTTTATCGTTTGAGACCGATTCGTCTAGCAGCTGAAGGCTTAGGGCGACGAGATGCCAATTTATTAACAAGTGAAGGTATATTTGAATTTCTGTTAAATGAACTAAAAAAATTAAACACTGAAATAAGTTAGAAATTGTTATATGCTTTAGAAGAACGAATTCAAAAAAGAAGGCAAGTAGAATTAGCAGCAATTTTGCTGTATTTGCAAAATCCACAAAACATTTCTAGTTCAGCGAAGAAATCTAGTGTACTTTCTTTAGCTTCAAAAAACGAAATTATTAAGTTATCTGGAAAGATATTGTCTTGAATATTTCCAAATTCTTAAGTGGAAACCGATTCTGATGAAGAGTAAATGGAAGAAACTACTCATCAGAGTAATGCTTTTTTAAAAAAAGCCATGGAAAAATCAGTTTGTAAGTTTCTTGTAGACCCTGATGAAAAACTTATAAATCCAAAGACACTAAAAGCTGAATTTTCATTATTTGAGGCAACGAATAAAAGATCAAAGAACTTACATTTGTTTTTTGATGCCATGAAAATTTTAAAACCAATTTCAATAACTAGTGAACGAGTATTTTCGATCTTCGGCAATTTTGTGTCCAAAATAAGAAAAAGACTTAGCCACCGTTCAGTGGATATATATATTTTTTAAATCTTATTTTCTTAGGAGAAATTAAAATTATTGAAAATAATATAAATATTATTTGAAATTTTGTTTGAGTTTTCGTTATTTTGTGTAAGTAATATGTAGATGTAATCCTTAATTTTGTTATACATTTTGATTTTGATATTGATTTCGTTTCTGTTATTTTATATAAATTAAATAAAATATTTTTTCCTATTCTATTTTTTTTTTTTGACAAAAATTTCAAAACCGGCTGAAACCAGTTTTTTGGAAATATTGAATTTGAAAACCTGTTTTTCAAAAAGTCGGTTTTTGTATAAACCCTACAAAATATCATTAATCTGAATGGTAATATTCTAATTTCATGAAAAACGAAAATTAACCATCATTTTTCGAATCCAGTAATCTTATCATTTAAATTTGCATTCTTGAAAATATATTTTTAATTTTTTAACACTGAATAAATGTTTTTCTTTTCTTAATTAGAATTTTGTCTTTTAATTCGAATAATATCCACCAAAAAAGATTTTCTAATAAGTTTTATGTTTTTTTATGCAATAATATTCAGTTACTTTAATTGAAATTCAATTTGCGGTTTTAGAATTTTAAGATATTTTATCGTACAACTTCAACATTTATATTTGAATTCAAATTCTTTTCTATTTCTTATTTATATCAACATGAGAGAACAACGTATTTGTTTGAATGTTTAAAAATTTAAATTGAATTTTGAATCTGAATTGAATTTTTGGTTTGAAATTTTTCCTTAATTTTTACAAATTTTAAAGATTATTTTTGCATATGAAATTATATGTGTGCTTCTCTTGTATTAATTTAAACTTATTTCATAGTTTCATCAAATATCTAAATCGTTTGTTTCTCTTACTTTGAAAAGTTTTCTTTTCAGCTAACATCGTATTTTTAATCAAGTATTGAACTTAAATCTTAAGCTGTGGGCAAACAATAGATAATTTTAAGATTTTCTGTGTTCTTCTTGTATGAAAAAGTCCAAAAAATTTTTTCGAGGCGAAATAAATTTATTTTATGAATTATTTGTAGTGCTTTCTTAATTTCTAAAGTTAGAGATATTTTTATCTGACAATTCATAAGAAAATGACAAATTTACTTATTTTAGAATTAAAGTACCTCTAGTAAATAATACATATTATTCATTTATGTGATATAAATATGTTACATATGAAATTTTAAAAATCAGTATAATTGTAAGAGATTTTAATGGCTTAAAGATCATTACATGTATGTTATATGTGTTTTCTTCCGCATGAAATTTATTTTTTTAGATATTTCTTAATTTATAGATGCAATCGTTTTTTTTCAGTACATTTCATCACGATCACATGAAAATTTATAATTCATATTTATATTTGGCTTACGACATATTTCGATAAATGATTTAGATGGTAACTTGATTGTTAATTAAGAATTTCATAAAATGGCAGTTTTATATAGTTTCATTGTAATTGCATCTACAAAATAAATCTGTGATTCATTTGTGTATAATATTTAATATAAATGCGTTATGCTTTTAAATTAATTAATTAATTTTCAAGCATCTTGATATACGCTAAATTCATGCTTCACCAAAATTGTAAATAATCATAATTAGATCTTATATTTTTTTAGAAAGTTGTTCTGTCTAATTCTTTTTTGGCAGTTAGGTTTAAAGGTTTATATCACAAATTCTTATTTATAATTAAATCAAAATTTAATTCAATAAAGTAGTTCCATTTATATCAAAATTTACTTCATCTACTTTTAAGCGTGCTGTTCTTTCTTCTTTCCAGGTTTTTTGTTGCTTATTTGTAGCAATTAATGTTTTCAGGGAAAAATATGTCAAATAAATGAAATAACTAAGTTTGTATTGCTTTTTGATTAGCATTTGATTTAAGGAGTGAATTAGCTGATAAATTTATAACTTGTGAATCACAATACTACAAAAGTTCTTTTTATATATTTCACTTTGTTTTAATTTTTATTCAAAACCACTCTTCCATATTAGTATGTTTTTCTCATATTATTCCACAATATTGTTCAATATTTGGAATGCTGCAAAAAACTATAGTAAAAATGTTATTAGTAATTTGTACTATTTTCTTTTCCTATCATAAAGATTTAAGAATGGGAAATTTATGAATTGTTTAAGTTTAAACCAGCGGTAGTTGTCTTTCCAAAATTTTTTCGAATCATCTCTAACATAGATATTATCCCCCCCCCCATCCGCATAAAATTGTGGACCTCAAATAAGGCCGCAAATACCTTGCATGGGATCGGCGAATAGCAGTTACAAAATAGTGATCTTTGGGATAAATTTAACATTTTTACTGAATCTATTGTTGCATATAGTAACAGATAGCCTAGAGCCGAATTTGTATTTCATAGACGTTGTTTTCAATCGATCGAAACGAAAATTTAGTATGGTTGTAGTCACAAAGTCGCTTACCAAATTCAAATATTTAAATCATTGCGTATTTGAGTTACAGCGTTTACTTGTTCGGAAAAATACAGAGCGACATAGGGACAACTCTTTGACGTATATTGTTCCATATTTGATAGGTATTTGCACTTTAGCTGTTAAATCTGAGTATCAAATTTTATCAATCTAGATCTCTTTGTTTTGTATTTATCATGTAAACTTATATTCGGAAATTCGGATAGATAGGCTTCCTCTAAATGCAACTTCGTTCAAAATTTAATAGAAATCTAAGAATTTCGAGTACAGATCATATACCAAATTTCATTAATTCAGAGCGTTTTTCTAGTTATTATTGTATCAGACAATTCCAAAAATGTGATTTTCGAATTCAACAAAGCCAAACTTTTGTTTTAAATTATTATCATGTGAGAACATGATGTTGTTTTGGTTTGAGATTTTTGAAGCATAGGTATATATATATATATATATATATATATATATATATATATATATATATATATATATATATATATATATATATATATATATATATATATATATATATATATATATATATATATATATAAATTTTTGATTTTTCTATCTGGCAAAAAAAGTTTTGGAACTCGAACAATTTTGAGATGAAAAAAAAAAAAAAAAAACGTTTTATAAATATCGACACAGCGTGGTCTGATAGTCACGTGATTGTTTAAAAACGGTTTCCAATTGTTTTTTCACGCAAAAATAATTCTGGCCACCAGAAAAAAATTTTAGAATTGGATTAATTTTGAGATGGTGAAAAAGCATTATTTTTCTAAATGTAGGTGATTGCGAAATGTGAATCATGTGAGAATATGATGTTTTTTTGTTGCATTGATACCACGAACTTAAAAAAAAATGTTCTTACATGGTAACTCGAAATTTACGATAGCAGATTTCAATTATTTTAATATTCTTTAAATACATATAGATTTATTTATTATCAAATTATTTATTAGAGGAAGAATAAAACAACAAAAAAAAGCCCATCATTAAAATTCCAAGCATAATAATTTTCTAAAGCTTTAGAAACATTATCGGCATTATAAATCCATTGTAGCCTTTATATGCTTGTTGCGTCATTTTACTTAAGAAGATCTATCGATAAATTAAAAAGAACACAATTTAGTTGAATATCAGATTATTATTTAACTATTATCATTTCATTTTCTCATTCCTCATATCAAATGCATAGATTATAGACAAAAACTTGTTTTAGCTTTCAACAATAGAAGGAACACACGTGTTTAAATATTTGACGAAACAATGAAAACAGTTCGAATTTCAGGGCAACAATGCAATCTGTTGTTGGAACCAAAGAAAAGATATATTTTATAAAAAAATTTCCAAAATTTCTAAAGAATTACACCAAAATTCATTGATATCAGTAAAAAAAAAAAAAAAAAAAAGAATTAAAAAATTGTTAACGATGTGAACGCCCTTTTTGTGAATTACAATTGTAGAAATTTTGCAAAAATACATCAAAACATCATTTAAAATAATTTAAATTAAAAATTTTAATAAAAAATAAAAATAAATAAAAAAATTAATTAAAATTTCAAAAAATAATTTCACAGAAACACACTTTTCCAATCTCTAAAATACCTTTGTATCATATTTGATGGATCTAAGTTAAATAGTGTTGTTTCTAGATTCAGCACACATATTCAGATATATACAAATACACCCACGTATACATTAATTATCCTTTATTAATAGCAGAGATAATGAATATGTATGAATAAAATTCTTCCAAACGATTCTTTGTCATATTTTAATGCATTTCAGTATTAATAAAACTGTCCAAAAACAATTCCATTTCATTTCATTATCTAGAAGAGTTGGCTCAACTGAAAGACTAGTCTTTTGATAATCCCGGGAAGGAAATATTCGAAGGAAATATTCCACTTTCATTTTCGACATAGCCACTATTTTTACATAAGGTTAATTGATATTTATATCATGATATAACTTCAAGAAAAAGTTACGCAATTACTAGAATGATTTACATAACAGTTACAGATTGCATTGTTTTAGCGTTTGAAGAATATTTAGAAGAATGTGGCAATTTATAATTACTTCATGATTTGCAGGTGTCTCTCCATGCTATTTAGATGATGCATTAATACATGATTCATAAAATCAAAATTACTGTTTGAACTCTCTCTCAAATGTGTTAAATATTCTCGAAGAATTGCTCTCCTCTTTTATGACAATTCAACAATACAGTTTGCAGAATAATCTTCCCTTTTCCATGTTCTCTCCACATAACCTTCATTTTCCATTGAATCCATGGTGATTATGATACTCGAACATTAAATTTTATTGGCTCCAAATTTCATTTCATTATTTCCATATTTCAACTGTTAGAAATAATCTAACAATAAGTTAAAACGGAGAAAATAAATCCAATTTTTTGACTAGCAAAGTTTAATAATGTTTAGAAATTGTATCTTTGCAAGCTAATCAATGAAAAAATATTACAATGAACCTACATATCTTGAGAATTAATTTCACACAAAAGACCTAAAATGAAAAAGTGAAAAGAATACTCATTAAAATTAAAATTAAAATTATGCAAACAACGGTGTTTAGTTTCTAATAGCTTCCAATTTTAATTGCTTTCATTTAGTTGTCTGATGGCAGCAAATTTTAGTTGAAAAATTTTAAAAGGCAGCAAAATTTTAGTCCTGGCAAAGGACACGAATTTTAGAATTTATATGAAAAACCGAGGTTCTGTAAGTAGATGCAATGTGGTATTTTCAATTATAAAAGATCATTTTCAGAGTAATTCATTAAGGTGTTATTTTATATTTTCTGTTTTGATAAGAATGCATCATTTTACAAGTCTTTGGTGGCTTCACTATTTTTTATGAAATAATTCAGAATTAAAATGGTGTTGCAATTCGAATACCCACTATAACTTATTTCACCATGAAATTAGTAAGGTATGTTAAATTATTTTAATACATTCAAGAATGTAGTATTAAATTCTAATGTAGTATTAAATTATTACTGCGCATGTTGAGGATACGATTGATATATGTTTCATATTTCAACATTTAAGATATGGCATGGGTAATTCAAAAATACAATCAAATTCAGATAGGATTTTATCTTGCATAACTGACGAAACAAGTCTCTTGTCAATTTTTCCACCATATGAGTGAGCGATATCTTATATTTTGTCTAGTATATCTGTTTAAAGTAGTCGATGGCTTGAATATTTTTGTAGGAGTTTTAAAAGTTCTTGCAGTTGTCGGAATTAAGATTCTTACTTTTAGTACACTTCTGAAACTGAATTCACTTATATATTATCTCTGATCCATTTTCATAGTCAGCGACTTACAATCGTGGTGGTCAACCCATCATATAATCAATGATTCTTTTAATGTCGTTGACAAAATTTTGCTCATGAACAACCTTTAAAATATGATTAAGAAATTACTTCACTAAGGGCTATCCTTACTACTGAAACAAATAGAAGTGTATGTAGTTCGAAACTAACCAAAGCTCGTTAGAAATATTTTTTCCGGAAAATGAACAACCGTAAGACATGGTTTGTACATGTCGGCTATCGGTGGATGATTGAGAGGCCTAATATCAGTTACATAGGATTTGGAATGCATTTTTCTGTCTGGATTGCTGTGATAAATCCAGTTGGTATTATTTATCTTTAGTAAAATCAGTTTTATTCGCACTGATTTTATTTGATTCCATTGCTTCGAAATATATTATGGGCAATATATAACTTTTACACTTCGGTAATTCCTTGCCGAATTTCCTTGGAAAGGATGTTAGTTCCATCATCTCTTAATCAAAATATTTTTATTTATGGCAACTTGTAAGTAAATGAAACATTGTGAAGTGTGCTGCATATTAGCTTTTGAGTTGCTGGTTACACTATTGTTTCATTTTGTGTTTGTTATTGGACCACCTTAATTGGTCGTTTCCTCATACACACGCAAACGCACAAATCACTAATATCATTATCACATTATATTCTAGGTTCTTCATTCGCACTTAACTGGTTCCATTCGCTTTTGTGTGACCTCTAAAGTACTAATGTCCAAACCAAACTCTCGAAGCAAGGTAATGTGTTCTGTCCTAATTTTTTGTTATATTTGAGCTCTTTTATTTCTTGGAAAAATAATATCACCTTTTCTTTTCTAAAAACATATTCCCTTTCTGTTCTATATTTTGTCATTTGATAAAATAAGTTGTATATTTGTATATGGACAAAATATTGATTCTTGACGATAGTTTGGAAATATAAACTCTAATTTGGGAATTCAAAATGTTGCGAATGAATTTTAAGTATAATTTTCTTTTATCAACATTTAAAATTAAGTATTATTAGAAATCAGAAAAAGCAGTCTATGACTTTAGAATAAAAGTAAATATTGTAATTTCTGGCATATTTTCTACAGCCTATGAGAAAACTGTCGATTCAAGGAATGTTTTCTTCAATACCTATCATTAATTAGAATGAAAAGAGGTAACTTGTGAGTCCATTTAGAATTTAATAACCTAAAATTTAACTTCTTTTTTTTTTTTACACATTCTAGTGTGAGTTCCTTTTTATACTATTTAAGTTATCTTCTAGCCTATGGTCAACACATTCAGAGATAATCTTTCAACTCACGAGGTGTTAACTTAACTTTCAGCTAAATGAATGTTGTTTTCCAATTTCTTAATAATCCCTGGCTTGTGACAGGCTTTAACTTTAACAGTTCCTATAGTAGTGAAGTCCTTATGTCTTTCATGCATTAAACTGCATTAGTAACAAATTGCTTAACATTATCTCAGCATTTCGATCTTCAAAAGGAAAAAAAACTCGTTTATTAGAAACATATAGCTGCGAACTCTGTAGAGAAGCTCCTTTAGTGCTTTTGTGATCCATAGTTTTGTGCTTGCCGAATGTCTCCTAGAACTACTAATGTTCAAGCTTTTTTTCTGTCATAACATAAAAATGGAAGTGATTTGTTACGGCTTCATTTCCCTTCCAATTCTTGTAACATAAGAGAAACGGTAAATTTTGCAAATTTCTCTCTCCATTATTTTAAAAATTAATGATTTTTAAAATATGCAATTTTTTTTTTTTTTTTTGAAGAAAACATTGGAATGTAAGCCAAAATTTTACAAAGTCTTTTAATTAAGAAATTTTTAAATGCAAAATAAGTATAAATTAAAATAAAATTTTTAAATATTAAATGAATTAAAAATTTTTAGTTTCATTTAACACTATTATGATCAATAATTACTTTCTGCACAAATTTAAATCTTATTTCAATAAGAAAATTAATTTTTTGGAAGCCTTATTACGCATATATGTCGAATTGTTATATAAGCTCGCGTTCTTCTAAACTAATATTTTATTATCATGTGTCTGCAAAAATCGAATATATATATATATATATATATATATATATATATATATATATATATATATATATATTTAAAAAAAATTCGCTATGCTGAAAAAAATAAAATGTATTTAATAGTCCTCAAAGAATTTTTAACTAAATAAAATTTTAACTAATTAATCATTAATTTTATTTAACTACGCACATTTTGATTTCTATTTCAACTGCATTTTGAGCATATATTTTGGGTTTAAAATATAAGGAAAAAGGTTTTGCTAATGTCAAAGGTCATCCATCCCTTTAAAATAAAATCAGATTTTTATTATATTTCCAAACTTTTGTTATTGTTATTATGATTCTTAGGGGGGGGGAGGGAATGTGGGTTATTGATCTGCTTTTAGTATAAAACCTATAGAAACGAAGAGTATAACTATTAAGACGAAATATTATTCCATTTTTTTAATAAATAATTTTTTAAGCAAAAAAAAAAAGATATTTTTTTAAGTATTGCCAACGGAAACTATTTCAAAGAAAAATTTTATAAAAAGTAATTTATTAAAATCTACATTTCGTGATACGAATTTTTTTTCTTTTTGATTTCACATTTACAATACACAGAAAGACTAAGCATTACAATCGCCCCAATATGCAATTTCGAGCTTTTGTGGAACCCTCTCTCCTCTAAAAAAAGTAATACCAGTCAATTCTTGTACATTTGAATAGTATAATACGAATGGAGTGTGTTAAGAATTAAAGCTAGATATGCAATTTGTACACCAAAATTGGAGATCTGTACCAAATTTTGAATAAGATTCATGTACCTCAAGTTTGTAGGATTCGTGTTTGTATATAAACATAATAATACAAACGCTTGATATATTATATTAGCTCGGGATTTTGTGTCTAAAGTTGTAAAATCGTTCTAAATTTCGGGAAACTCGCAAAAGATAGAGTGCATGCTTATCTAAGTGCACAGGGACATGATAATTCATAAATGGAATGAACTAAATAAATGAGCTCTAAAAATTATCTGCACACTGAAATTCAGCATCTGTCTCAAATTTTAATAGAAAACGTTTAAACGAAAAAAATTTTTTTTCTTAAAATTGTATTATGATTTTTTTTCTCTGCGCAATGAAGATAAACCCAAAACGAGTCTTACCTTGAAAATCAAGGGAAGAATGATTCTCAAGTGTTTTATTCATGAAAAAAAGTTTATATTAAAAAAAAAACATTGCAAAACGGAGTCGACATTAAAAAAAAATAATTTAAAAAATTGTAAATTATGAAAGCGATTTTTTAACAATTTATTTTTATTTTGTTAAAATTAATGGATAATCTGTTCCACAATAAAAGATAGTAACATTGATAATAGTTATTATCAGTTTATCATCTTGTTAGCTGCAAAACAAATTATTCACTTCCAAGTTTCTATTGCTTAGCATAGTTTGAAAAAAAAAAAAACTTTACCGTAGATTTAAAATCTTTCATTGATACTGGAGTGGCCAGTTTACAAATCACTTCTCACATAATAAGAAAGTTAAAATGGAGATAAAAATCCGAAAACATATTATTTACAAACAGCTTCAAATTTGTAAACATCGCGTTTTTTCTACTTGTGGACAGATCCCGTCGAATTCGAAAGCCAGTTGCTATTCGTTAATAACACGTGAATTCAAGTTCTTACGTGTTGAAATAACACATTTGGCGCTCACTTAACTTTGGCGTGAAAAAAGTTTTAGATTGGCGATAAAGCTTTCAGATGAGGCAACCACTGATGGAGAAGTTTTCGCTCCGTTTCAGTCCCCAACACGTGATGTTGGATAGAACAAGAGAATTCCTGTCACTATGTTCTGGATTATATTACTTATTTTGAATCTCCACAGGATCCATGCAGGATATAAAGGTAAGTTTTTATCCAAATATTTTTCTCATGTTTAGAAAATAAGTGTTAAAAATCAACCTTTTTTTATTTTCCGTATATTTTAAAATATTGTTTAGAATCTTAAATGTATTAATGTAGAGTGAGTGCAAAGTTAAGAAAATGAATGCGAGTCTGAAAATCTATAAATTGAAATGAAAACTTATTTTGTTCAATTATTTTATAAATGTTAGCTCTTGGATTAGTGTTCGTATTCAAAATTCAATTTGTTTGCTTTGAATTTAATGCAATAACAGATATGTGTGCCAGAAATTTAACATATTTCATACTTTGAACTATGCCAAATAATATAGAAAGGTACATAATTTATAAAAGAAAAACATTTTGAAATATAATAAACGTTCAAATCAATGTGTACATTATAGACAATTTTTGTCGCTCTTTAAAAAAAATATTGAAAACTATAGCTGCTTTAAAAATGCTTGCTTGAATTAATTACATTGTTTATGCAGAATACTATTTGGAAAATCTATTATTATTTTCAACCAAAAATTTTAAAATCTTGCTTAATTCTTTCTACTTATTTATATTTCTATATAGTTCGAAATATTTTATGCATTTAGTATTATATGGAAACAATATTTTTGAAAAAAAAAAAAACCTAAATTACTCTGTAATTTTAAGTATGATAAACTGACACATTTTAAAAAGAAATTCTCATTTTTATGCATCAAGTTTAGTTCACAATCAAATGAAATAAAATTATTTTTTAAATTCTTTTCGAAATGTTTACTTCAAGTTGAATATATAATTCAGCTTTCAAATGATGAAAACAAAATTGATGAACTAACATAAACATGATAAAATTGTCTTTGTTATGTTCGTAATCTTGGAAATACGTTTTTGTAAAATAGCGTTATTTTTAAAAGAAAAATTTATTAGAATCGATTTCACCTGGTTTATGTCAAAATCTGTGAATGAAATGACTACTGATTTTACGAAATCTTAAATTGTTAAACTTTTAATAATTAAGAAAATTTATGCATTTTCCACCGATTTTGGAGGAATGATTCGTATGTCTAAAGGGAAACTTTTTTAATACTTAGCGCTATTTTTTGTTTCGTTTCGCATCTGATTTAAGCGATACATAAATTTCAAGTCCTGAGAAAATATAAAATCGTGAGAAAATAATTAGAAAATTATAACTCCTACAAATTGTTTTACTTAATTACATGAAATAAGTAAAATAATCATTAATTGCATGTTTTTATTTAAATGAAATCGTGAAATATAAATATATAAAAGCATATAAAGTGAAAAATATTTTTGAGTACTTTACTGGTGGCATTAAAACTAATTCTAGTCAAAATAATGAAGTATTTAACTGAAAGAGAAGTATTTATTTCAATTTGAGGTTGTTATTTTATATAAGAAGGACGGTAAATTCTACATACCGCAGACCATTTTTCTGCCCTTAACTCTTCAGCACAGGCACCCATTTTTTTTTCTTTTTTTCTGAATATAAGCTCTAGCGCGAGGTCATTTTGACCCCAAATTGTCAGGCAATTACTCATTTATCTTATTGGCTATTTCTTTAAAAAAAATTAAATACGGTTAGAATATATAAATATATTGTCATGGAAATACTTTGCATTTTATACATAAATGCGATTTTTGTTTAGAAAAATGAAAATTGTACTTAGTCTCTTTTTTTCATAATTTTTCTGTATTTCATTCACACTCCATTCATATAAAACTCATTATTTTTAAAGTAAATAGTTTTTTTCTGTATAAAATATTGAAAGAATAAGAAAATCAATTTTTTTACACATAATTTATAGTTGAAATTTTTTAGAAGAAGAAGCTTAAAAATACAACTTTGAGAATTCATAATTTTTGTATTTCATTTTTATATGCACACTAACAAAACGCTTTTATCAGTTCTCATTAAGAATAAAATGAATTTTTACATATATTTCAAGATAATTTATTAAATTATAAGATAGTACATTTTTAAATGATTTGCTTCTTTTTATATAACGAGCGGGAAAAGATTTCGATCAGATTTTTTTAGAATATTCAGAATCTGCGTTTTATCCCAATTCTGTATCAAGATCACTTTCCAAAATTTCATCAGTATCTGACGAATTTGAGCCATCGTCATTTTCACTAGAGATATCTCTGAATCTTCTGAATTTCTGCTGCCACCGTTCGTACGCTGTATTAGCTGTAACATTAAAAAAAGCGCTAGGGGTTAATTGCAGGGGTCAATTTGACCTAATCCTCCAATATAAAATGAGATACATTGTTTCATTGATTTCTGCTGCTCTGATTTTCATTTTCCTGCTCCCATAAAACTATAGAAAGTAGAAACTGTAAATTTTTATAAATTCTTAAGAGTTTCTAAACAAAAGAGAAAAGATGGTGTCAAAAAGACCCCATGCCTGTGCTAATGGGTTAATGTGCTTTATTGCAATATTAAAAATAATTTAAATTTTGGAATTTGCCTTATTTTTTTGTTCTTTTACTTTATCGTGTACAAAGTATTTTAAGAAAATAATGTTACGATTGTTGAAATATTCGACCTCAAGATTTTGATGAATCTGCAAACCTTCTTACCCCCAAAAACCATATTTTTGAAATTATTTGTCATTTTGGAATTTGTTTGCATGTGAGCATGATAGCTAAAAAAAAAAAATGGTGAGGGAGAGAGGGAGACAAAAGAAAATCCCAGTGCTAGAAAAGTGGAAGCTAACTTGCTGGTTTTGCACCAAAATTGCGATTTCTATCAAAAATTAGACGAAATCTATTACAAGATTGAATTGTCTATTCGAGAATGCGATAGTGCAATAATTCAAAAACTCATTAAAATTTTGTGTTCTGTTTCGGCACCAAACATTATATACTTGTATCAAATTTCCCAATCGCCAAAGATAAAAGTGCCAATTGTATACATATACAAATAAATGGAGGGGAAGTACTTTTTCTGCTTCCAGAGAATTTAAAGACATTTCGTTTTAAAGCCTTGAATTTGTTTTCTTTATGATCTCCTTAAGCTAATTTTACATTGGAATAGGATTCTTTATTTTAATGGATCGAGTATGGGCCTTAACCGAATAACTTATAACATTATCTTCGATATCCGTTCCGACTACTTTTCTGTCATTTGGCTCTTCTCGTTGTTTCTTGTGTGGCTTGTGGCAGTAGAGATTTTGTGATTGGAAGTAGTGGCGGATTTGGGCATTTTGCAGCCCTAAGAATGAGTATTAACATTATGAGGCAGTGAAGTTTTTGCAAATTTTTAACATAATGAATTACTTTAAGTTAATATTTTTTTATTTTATTAAATTGTTTTGAATATGAATTTGCTTTTGTTTATTTATTATAACTTCAGACTATTTGGCATCCATGTTTGTACACAATATTGTTGAAATAGATATTCGTTTTTTGAAATAGATATAGATTTTTCGTTTTTGTAAATATTCTTATAACTAAATGAATATACTGAAATAGACAGGAATCTGACCAATTATACTTAGAATATCAGTATTATCTTAATATTTCATTATTTATAGAATTTATGTTTTTTACTGTCTTATTTATTTGGCAGTTAAAAATTGGTTTGACGCAAAAACTTAGAGTGCTAGATGTTAGTACAGTGTATTTCCATCTCTATTAGTGGTTCAAGATTAAGATATATAACAGCTTTCGTTTAGATTTAAATAAAGAGGGACACTAACCTATTTAATATTAATTACGTTTTTAAAAAATTGCAAAGTAATCAAATGAAAATAAACTAAACTAAGTCACATTATCTTAATATTTTTTATTCATAAAATTTTCTGAGTAATCTGATTAGATTAACTAAACCAAACCATATTATTCTTTTGATTCATTAAATATGCCTATTAAAAAGCATAATTTCCAAGTATGGAAAAAAAAGAAAGAAAGAATTTCAATTTCCGTCATCATTTATAATATGGGACGGAAGCGCAATTAGTTCGTGATATGGTGTTTGTGCTTGTCAATTAATCAAAAGATTTAATTTCTGTTGGAAATTGTATCTTGGCCCTGTTGATGACTGTGACTCAATGAACCTACCAAATTCTCTTTAAAACATATTACGTGGATTAATTTTATATTGTCCTATAAAAATAAAGAATTCCAAAGTTCATTTATCTGACTTTCAGTTTTATAGAAGCAGTAATGAACTGCTGGACTTGTAGCATTAAAATGGTTAGATAATAAACTTTATCTTAATAAAAGCCACTTTTCAGACGACTTCAGAATAAAAAATCATCGGGCATGAGATCAGGGGAATGCCGTGGCCATATAGAGAAATGCATGGTTAATTATCTATTCATTTGTAAAATGTTGTCGTAGATTTGCTGAACACTGAATTAAATACGAAAGCGAGCTCTGCCTTATATAAATGCGTTAGATTGCATCACCTACGCTACTGCAATAGTGGGATAGTAGAAACTAAAAATCATTTTTTTTGTATCATCGTTAAATAGCAAATAAAATAACTGGAAAGTTTGCATAATGATATTCAATTTCGATTTTATGTAATTGCAATTGTTCATGCAAATTTCGTTATTCCTAATATAAGTGGTGTGGATTCATTGACCCCATGTTTCAATAAAGGAAAAATAAATTTGTAACATAAATTTTAGTTTCTTTTATTCTCTCGTGTAAATGATTTGGCCAACTGCGTATGTGGCGTCATATTGCAGTTGGTGACGAACACTGGAACTTGATTTAAATAAATTTTAATCCTGCGGCTGAAAAAATGTGCCGGTGAAATCTACTTGTATATAAGTAAAATAATTTTTACAGTCGATATCTAATCTCCCAATGCATGAACTTTAAGTCTGATGATATTTATATCGCATTAATGTTTACGTAAGGCGATGGTATTAAATACATTTTTCATGTTCACGTCATCCTTGCTACAACTAAAAGAATATTTGGAAAAATAATGTAAAGATTTTAAAAAAAGGAACCGAAAACAATATCATACTACTATTTTCAGGCTGATGGTTAGAACCTTCTTTAATTTATTTATTTGTTTACTTTTTAAAACTTCCACACCAAAATTTCAATTAATTTTATCATTCACCTTTATACATTGTTTCTTTAAGATAACAATTTATTTATTCATTCAATCTTTAAAAAAGGGGCTGAAAGCAAAACTAAGCAATTATCTTTAAAAAAATCTGACATTGATTGAAATTTATAATCGGAAACTTGAAATCAATACATTGTTCGAACCTTTAAAACACGAATTAGAATTCTTTCTTTGTGTAAGGATCTGCAATCAATTACATACTTTTTGTCCTTAAAAGTGCTTGATTGTAATTCAATGTGACATTGAAAAATAGTGTCCCTGGATGAGGAAACTAAATTTAGTGGTATCACCGTGACTTCTTTCACTAGAGCGGCATTTAAACTGCCTTAACTGTCGGCAGTGATGTATGTTCTAGTTGTTGATGGCGCTGAATCAGTGTGGTATCAGTGAATCTTCTTCGGGTTTTTAAAATTTTTGCTGCATAAGGACTTCGCAGTGTACGTCCAACTTCTGTAATTAATTTACATAAGGTCTTTTTGAATTATGTTGTTTATGAAAGCAGTTCTTTCTAGTGAAGCTATCATGTTCCAGAATGTTTAATTTTAGTTTAATAGATAATTGCCGGTTTTAGAATATTTTATTATTTTTGTGTTTATTTCTTAATGGATCACAACTTGAACTTAAAAGGGCCAAGTTGTAAGATAAGCAATATTATTTCAAATGTGTAGTTTTTCTTATTCAGACAAATTTATGCGCCTTAAAATTAAAAGAACGTTAATGGGTTGTTTATTTTGCTATGAACGATTTCAAAAATTAAAAATTGTATATAGCTTAATATCTTTTGAGATTTATTAATCTACACGATCTAAGTAAATAGAAAAAATCTTTTTAAGAAGTCCTACTCAAATCGTTTGACTAAGAAATATTTTTTTAAAAAATGTTTTGCCACTATTTTTGGTATTTATTCAGAAGAAATATTAATGTATGCTTAAAATGATCATCGTTTTAAGAATTATTCAAACAATATTTTTATTATTTCTTTCTCAAATAAATTTATGTTTCTTAAATTAAAAGAACATTAATGGGTTATTTATTTTGCTATAAACGATTTTAAAAATTAAAAACCGTATATAACTTAATATCTTTTGAGATTTATTAATCTGCGCGATCTAAGTAAATAGAAAAGAATGTTTTAAAAAATTCGTACTCAAACCATTTGACTAAGAAATATATATATATATATATATATATATATATTAATGTGTGCTTAAAATGTTAATCGTTTTAAGAATTATTCAAACGGTATTTTTACTATTTCTTATTCGAACAAATTCATGGGTCTTAAAATTAAAAGAACATTCATGGGATATTTATTTTGTTTTGAACGATTGCAAAAATTGAAAATAATATTTTTTGAGATTTATTAATCCGCACCATCGAACTAAATAAAAAAAAATATATTTTTAAAAAACCTTACTCAAGTAATTTGACTAAAAAATATTTTTAAAAATTGTTTTGCCGCTATTTTTTGTACTTATTCAGAAAAAATATGAACGCTTGCTTAAACTGTCCATCGTTTTAAGAATTATTCATACAATATTCTTTTCTCTTATTCAGTATTTTATATATATAAGATGTCCATTCTAATTCTCGCCCAACCACGATTTTCTCAATCTTAAGCATGATAAGCATGTGCTTTTAGTTGAAAAAATGTTCTAAGCGTCCTAAAAATTATATTTTCGGTTGTTTGAGTGTATAAACATATTGCTGAAAAAAATTACTTTATTATTATGATTTTTTATCGTGTTTATAAATTATCTTGTATATTAGTGTAGCCATTTTTTTTTTCATTTTTTTTCTTTTTAGTATTTGGCTAGTTATGTGTCATTGTTCTTTACAAAATATGCATCTGAATATTTAAAATGTTCGAATAAATTTTGTAATTTTTTCTATTGTGTTTAAAATTAGTTTTAAGTTTAAATTTTAATTTTTTTATTCTCGTGATACTGAAACCAGGTCTCTTTAAGTTACCTGCAATTAGATATTTAGTTATTTTTTAGCAAAATATCTATTACTTAAATTCTGTTTATAGATATCATGTATTAGACACAATAAAAAATATATAGTTTTAGAAGGGAATAGGAAGAACCCCAAATGTTTCATTGCCAAAGGGCCCCTGCACATGGTTTCATCAAGCCTATTCTACGCACATGCTTCTTTTTATAGCTACTTCGCTATGCCATCAAAAAGAAATCTTAAACATGTAATATTTTATACATGTTTTTTTTAATTATTTTTTTTAATTCCTGACAAGGATAAATGTAGGCTGTCACAATTAGTAACTAAATCTGCCAGTTGGCTTTTAGATAAAAATTCGAGAATTTAAGTTCGGATAAAAAATGGCAGGCATTTCAATTCTGCAACATTAACATCGCCAATTCTTTTGATTTAAGCGGATAAAAGTTAAATGCCATACGGAAATTATAATCAGGGATTTTTTTTTTTTTTTTTGCTTTTATATAAGAGTTATCTGTTTTTCTTATTTAACACTTTCTCACTACGTGATTCGCAGATTTATAAGATCATTTATAATTCAGAGGTGGTCTTAAACTGATTTCAATGTCAAAAAGCTTTTAGAGTCTCGACTCTGATGCGAAATAACAGGCTTTGGAATTTATAAAAGAAAATTGATTAACCTTAATTTATGATGGATGGAACTCAAGGTTCTCATGCAAAAACTCTATTCATTCAAGTGTTTAAAAATTCACTTTGATACCGCAAAAATAATTCGAAGCTTTGTTTAAATGTTGTTTGATGGCTGTAAACGGGATTTGTTTTTTTTCTGATATGTAAAACAGTGTGATAATAAAAGGACAAATTTCAATGTTTTGCCAACTGTTTCAAGGTTAAAATACCAGAAATACAACCTGAAAGATAAATAATATGACCTACATATGACTCTTTGAGGATTTTCAAATCAATCAAACTTTGTATATAATTCGTCTGCATGAAACTGACTCCTTTCAAAATCGACTATTTCTCACACACATATTATATATATATATATATATATATATATATATATATATATATATATATATATATATATATATATATATATATATATATATATATATATATATATATATATATATATATATATATATATATATATTACTTGATAAGAATTTGCTTGTGCAAGTTTACTTGAAACTTTTTGTTGTATGAAAATAACGTTATAATGTTTTTTTTTAATTATAAACAATCAAAAAATGATTAATGGTACTTTTATGTTAAGTTAAGAAAGAATGCTCGTGATGTTAAATTTCCAATTCCTTTTTAATTGCATAATTTAATAGTATATATAGTTGTATAATTAAACATTATCAATTTTAATAGTGTATGTTTCCAACTCTGTGAGTCAAGGACTCATGTTAAAAAGAAAGAGTGGTATTTTCTTTCGGTCAGTGCGATTAATAAGTATTGACCGAACTCCAACATATAAAAATAGTCTTAGCTCCAACATATTAAATAGTCATGTTCCTGGAAGACTTTCTAGGGCTCTCAAGCCCACAAAAATGCTTCTCTTGAGACTTGGTAAGCTCCAATGTTAGACTCGACCACAATGAGCATGATTAGGGCATACATTAAATAAACAGTTTTTGAAAAATGTTGATTAAGAATTTGGTTTGGTTTGTTTGGTAAGAATTTTGAAATAATATGGTTAGAATCGATAATTGTTTTCCTTCGATTTGTTCTAACCAATCGTAATCGTATTTGTTATAGTTCTTCTTTAAGAACAGAATTTATTATTTACTAATCACATTTAATATATATTTCATCCAATATGTGTTTTTATATACAAAAAACTTTATAATTATGGGAATGCTTGGAGATTTATATGCTGATTCACAGCGATGCAAAAAAAAAAAAAAAATGCTGTTTATATGCATCACTGTATTAGCAGTCGCCATTTAAATTTATGAAATAATTGAATTTTTTTCCTATAGTACTGAAGAAAAGATACGTATACCCTGATATGTTTTATGAATGAAAAATAATTAATGAAAAGATTTTCAAATCTTTTCATTAATTATTTTCCTTAATAAGCTTAAACTTTTCAGTAAATATTCCCAACAAAAATTGTTGGAAATAGAGTCGTAAATTTGTTTATTCATCACAAATAATTTATTGTCGTTCTAATATACTGCAGATTGCGCTTAAGTTTATCATATAATTCCATTTAAAAAATGACATCTAATCACTTGAAATTCTACTATTAAAGTAAGAATTTGTCTATTCATTATTTATTAAAAATTTCTGATCAACCAATTACATATAATTGTTAAATGTTCAGCAACATTTACAAGAAAATGGCAAATATTTCTTTCTGCATTTTAACGCATTTTGTTATTATATATAGATTTTTGAGAACAAAAATTTCAACTCTCCGAATATAACGAACAACTGGATAGTTCTTTTGTGAAAACACAAAATTAATAAATAAAGAATATGTAATCTTTATATTTTTTGTTGTGTGATCGAATGCTTCTTTTCTTAAGATTTAATAATAATATCTAAATATTATTATTAAAATATATCTAAATTTTGTTATTTTATTATTAAATGAAAAAAATTGATTAAATACAAAATAACGATTGAGATTATATTTCCTTTTTTTTTTTTTTTTTTTTTTTTACTTTCTCCTGCAAGTAGTATAGAGAAAGTAAAGAAAACGCCCGAAAATTCGAACTCAAGTTTTTGAATTCATTAAGTTCGAAGAACGCATTTTTGGAAAATTTCAGCCTATCTGTCTTTGATAAAAATAACTCTAGCTCGCTTTGAGATTGATGGTTGAAATTTGGGATACGGTATTTACAGCAAATTTGCAGATTTCTATCAAATTTGAGGAAAATTTATTCAGATGTTCGTCTATCCGGTTATTCGAATATTATTAAAACGATAACTACAGAACGGAGAGAGCTGGAGTGATAAGATTCGGTGCACAGATATTTAACATCTATTGCGTAGACTCCTGTCAAACTTGGAGCCAAATCTAAGTGCGGGTTGATTGTCTGTCCATTTGTCTTTTCAGAAACATGTGAACGCAGTAATTCAAAAACGCAAAGACTAAAATATATCATTTTGGTATGGGGATTTTGGGACTACTTGTGTAGTTTTGTGTCAAATCTTTATTTCAATCGGTTGAAAAAAACAGTCCTGAAATCTAAATTCGATTTTCGGATGCTATAAACAGCATTCCAGGGATTAATCGCCAAAAATCTCGCCAAGGATGACTCGATCGATTTAATAAAAATGCTAAATTCACGCCAAAAAATATTTCGTAAATATTGTACACCAATGAATGTAAGGGGTTCTCTGACATGACAAATTTATTAGAGAGTATGTAATAAAGTTTTGGAGAAACCACTCTCGCTGGTTTAAATCAGTATTAATAATGCATTGCTTTTAGAATGCGGATGTAATAAATGTTATATAATAACATTCAATGAAAATAAGTAAAAAAGAAAATGTAATCAATTAATAGCGATGTATAAAAGATGATTACATATTTTACACACTCGGTATTTTCTTTTTAATTCAGTTTTCTAATTGAGAGAGGCTTATTACAGCTTAAATCTGGCATTCTAACTCGCTTATCAAGGGTCTTTGACTTCCGACTGCGAAGCATTCCGAATCTTGATAGCATTTTCCGCAACGGAAGCGAGCTTTCTTAACCAAGCGTGTGGCTCCACTTCCTCTTTTGTCTTTCTTTTCCGTCCAATGGAGAAAAGGAAGCAATGCCAGTATTTGAGCTTCTTGGATTTGTTCTGTAGATAAAAAGAATACACAAAGGATTATTTCATTCCCTACAGTGCTGTCCTCTGGTCCCCTGTAAGATTACGTTTTGAAAGTGAAGTCAAATTCGCTTATTTAAATAATATGTGGATGAGAAAAAGGGTTGAATTTCAGATAGGAAAAGTTAGCAACTACCTTAAGAATATTGGCCATTTGATACATTTTTCGTTTGTATTATTTTCGAGACTGGGTTGAATTATCAAATGGCAAAGTATGCAATTGCTTAGGGGCCCCAAGAATTTGGGGGACCTAATATTTTAATATTTTTTTTCTTGCTGCATTTTCTAGCTAATCTAATTTTGAGTTTTCATTTGATTTATAAAATTTATTTGAACTTTAAATTCAAATGAGGAGTTTTTTTAAATTTCAGAACATAATGCTTGGGATTTTTTTTCATGTATTATTTTGAAAACGTTTTATGTTCATTTTGCTATTTTGTTTGAATCTGATTAATTTTTTTAATGCACGGGTTATTGATTGTTGTAGTCCGCCTGAAGGTAATTGCTTTTTTTATTTTAATAAATCACAATATTTGTGGCTTAAAAACTGTTTATATAGAAATTAAGCAAAAAATAATTTTTAGAAATTCTGATTTTGGGAGTTGAGAGGAAGGTGAAAGCTAAAGTTGCAGTGACTAAGGACCTCTAAAAGGCTTTATCTGTCTCTGTTTTGGGGTAATTTCTGCTTGTGCATTTGTATGATTTACAAAAGTAATGGGCTCAATCATTGTTTAAAATTTAGTAATATTAATATATCAGTTATAGATATTTTTAAGTGCGCTTGCAGGCCAGTGTAGTCTAATATTTTTTGAAGTTGGCCTGATAACTCAGAATTTAACAGTTCTGGTAATATTTGCACTACTCTTTCATTTACATCAAAAAGTCCTTCAAATTATGTTGTTTAAAGAATCGTCTCCCTTATACTTTAGTTATTTTGATTAAAGCTAGATTGAAAGCATTTGAATTTTGATTGAAACTATTGAATTTGATTTTTTGCAAATGGAACACAGGAAGCAATTTTCTTCATCATCAGTTTAATCAATTTAGAATCAGCATTAAAATAAGTTTTGAAAGTTGAGAAGTGAAATCAGTTTAGAATCAGCGTTAAAATCAGATTTGGAAGTTGAGAAGTGATAAAGGGTGGTGGTGGGGAACTGGGAATTTTCATTGTTTATGGGAACCAACAGAAAATTAATAATTAAATTTTAGAAAAATATTTTTGAAATGAATCGGTTATTTAATATATGGCTAGTACGCTATGTATAACAAAGTACTTGAATACAAAATTAAAAATAAAATACTAATAATAATGTTTTATTTAAAGTAGGGAAGAGGTAAAATTTAAAAAAAAAAATGGAGAAATTTGAATGAGATTTTCTCTTTTTGACTTGGTGTTTATTTATCAGCAAATCGGGTTCGCTAAGAAGTTAAGTTGGAATGATGGAATAGCAGGACATAATCATTGATAAGTCTTCCTGTAGTCTTTCATTCTTGGATTTATTTATTCAATTTTTTAGCAGACTTCATTATCATTTTTTTCAGTTTTTTGTAGTACGCTTTGATATTTTTTCATGGAATCATTCGCATTTGTAAGTTAGTGATATTTCAGGACTGTTTTTAAATATAGTTAAATCTGGTTGAGTGAAGTAAAGCAATATTGTGGCAAGAACAACACCACACAGAAATGTTGTAAACGGAAGATTAAAAAAAAAAATTGAGGTAAAAAATCTTGATAAAATCTATTACAACAACACATTTTATAAATAATTCAGATTTGCTTTAAGAGAAAGTACTCCAGTTTTTCAAAACACATCGACGTCGAGATGTCGATAAAACTCTGTAGCCCCTTTGAGTCAGATGAGAAGATAAATATGTCTTTCTGTGAACACGAAAACTTGAAGTGAAAGTGGTAAATAAATGTCTTTTCGTATCTTGTTTTAACGTTAAAATTGTGTACCTAAATTTTTTTATAAAGAATTTGTTCCTCCATCCGTGCGAACATGCAACAAGTTAAGTCGATAAAATTTGGTATGTTGTTTTATTACTTAATTTTGAATTTGTATTAAATTTTGGATGAAATTGTGAGCAGGTTTGCTGTTTGTTACTCTATCTATTCGTATGTTTAAGAGCAATAACTCAAAAAAGCAACGAAATAAATTACTGAAATTCGGAATTGGTGTTTAGATCAAATTGATTCAAGAAAAGAAGTTCAAAATTCATACTAGATTTAGCTCATAATGCTACGCGCTGGCTTAAAATGCTTCCACTGATTTAGTTTAGCCTTCTGTTGAAGGATTGTGAATTTACATTTTACTATGAAAACGTTTTAATTATTCTCTTACCTAATTTCGATCATACACTATTTTTCTATAGAAGAAATCCTTAATTCCTG
This sequence comes from Argiope bruennichi, assembly GCF_947563725.1. Lineage (NCBI taxonomy): Eukaryota > Metazoa > Arthropoda > Arachnida > Araneae > Araneidae > Argiope > Argiope bruennichi. The sequence goes on along the minus strand of NC_079152.1, from coordinate 96,168,355 downwards.
GAAGGGTTAGTGAATATTCCTCATATCAAAAGGAACCAGGCATATACCAGTCTTATAAAAATAATACACAACTTTAAATAATAATGTAGTTTTCATAAAATGTGACAATTTTCTAAAATTAAAACACGATAAATTATTTTTAGTATGTTTCCAACATTTTAAAAATATTTGTAAGATGTTCGAAAATATTTATTTTTTACTGAAAGTACTCCAATATTAAACCCATAGGGCTGAAAAGTATCGAAGAATTATAAATTAATCATGTTACAAAAATCATTCTTAAAAAATTGCATTTTTTTTTATGCTTTTAAATCATTTGTTGATGTATAAATCATCTCTTTCCTAGGTCAAATATACAGTTTTTAATGCTATGGTATATATATATATATATATATATATATATATATATATATATATATATATATATATATATATATATATATATATATATATATATATATATATATATATATATATATATATATATATATATATATAATATATATATATATATATATATATATATATATATATATATATATATATATATATATATATATATATATATATAATTTTGTCCGTAAATCTAGTTTCCAAGTATCTTTCGCATAATAACTGATATTATATAATTTTCGAAATTTTAAACCACAAAAAAATTGTCGAATTTCAACGCTTTAATTTCTTTTGTATTTGTTCTTGAACCTTGCCTAGCTTTTAAAAACTCACGTAATACAGGAAGAGTACACTAAAATTTTTTAAATGCTTATAATTTAATTTATTTTGTGACTCATTAATTTTTTCATTCATAAGATCTATTTTGTTCTATTACCAGAAAATTTGAATTTTATATCGTGAGAATATTTAAAGAATTTTTAATCTTGCAGTGTTAAATAATATTCAATTGTTTTCTTTTCCTTTTTTTCTTTTAAGGATACTAAACTTAAACTTTTAAGGATACTAAAGAAATGGTGGTTTACAATTTAAGATAACCTAAATTTGCTATCTGAAGTTTACTTTTGTTTTTAGTAAATATTCTTCACATTGTATAATTTTCCACATTACAAATTTCAGAATGAAAAATCTGATTATTATATAGCATTATGAATTTTATGACGAGCTAGAATATATTATTCATAAGCTATTTGTAGTAAAAACAATATTTCACTTTTGTGAATTATTTTCTTGTAAAAAGAAGTATATCTAATATTAATTAGGTTTTAAAAAAGACTATTTTTAAATATTTTAAGTATATTCTAATTTAATAATTGATAGACTAACTGAATCAGATTCTTTTGTTTACATAAATATAATTAAAAATTATCACCCATTCTCTTTTAATATAATCCTTTAGCAACGTCTTCATACAAGTGATTTTATGCCGTTTTACAAATATTCGTTTCTTTATATGCAATCATTTCTAAATAAAAATAGATCAATTATTATTGGGAGTATTTAAACGTAACTTTAAAATTTTAAAGCAGAAAAACCTGCTGAAAAGACTATGACATAATTAAACAATTTTAAAAAAACTCATTCCCCAAGACAGACGATCACGTTTTTGAAAGCACCGAGAAGGTTCCTGTTAGAGGCTGACGTTCTGATTAAAATTCCGCCACAAGGCACTGGTCACCTGCCCCGGTGGATGCGCTCACTTCGGGTCAATAGCTTATAAACATCTGTTTTTCTTTTGTTTTTCTACCCCCTCTGTAATCGTCGAGCGGCATTTTGTGCTGCAAAAATGTCCCCTGCGCAAACCCGTTCCACCAGGCACGCATCTGCCTCAATGTTCTTTCGGCAGCCGGGACCACTTTCGTGATATTCCAAGGTCGTTGCGAAACTCGCTTCAATGTGGGTTAAGATTATTTTGCTCATTTGCATGCGCTGACTGTTCCTGTATTTTAAAAGAGAACTAATGATGTGCTATCACTAGAATTTTATCGATTATTATCTTATTTATTGCTACAGTAAAACGTGAAATGGGTCGTAAAAGTCGAAATTTGTAATATGCATGCCGATGAACTCCGGATCCCGGAAAATAACTGGCATTGCTGAGCGTCGATTTAATCGCACTTAGCGCAAGACGAAACTGGAATGTTTTAGGTAATATCACTACAAAAGTACAAACAATTTAAGACGTCTCTTCATATAATTTCGATCGTTGGAACAATTCAGAAATTTTGATTACAAAAATTGGAATAATCATTTTTAAAATAAGATTATATAAACCATCTTCAATACTATCTCGTAGAAATAATAATAAATGAAACTCTACTAAACAACTTGGTTTAATCAGCATAGCTGAGGCCAAAATTTAAAAAAATTAAGGATATTAAATTTATTAATTCATCTCCTTAAATTTATAATAATATTTTGTGCTTGATCAGAATAATAAACTTAATCAATCCGGGCGAATATAAGCCAATAGCTAGTTTAAATTACATTTGTCTATCTTTATTTTATATTTAAATTTTCCTGTTAATTTCACAGAAGCGGGAAAGAGCGTACAAAAATATATATATATATTTAATATCTTGACAACAAGCGAGAAAATAAATAAAGTACCTAAATTAATAAAAAAAAGCAATTTTCTTACAATATGTTTGAAAATTTATTAAAATTTAAAATACTATATACAAAATAAAATTGGAACGTTGAAAATATTTTTTTAAAAAGTATTTTAAAGTAGTGTAAAAATGAATTTTGGTCAGTAATGTACTCCAAATTTGTAGTAGAAAAATATTAAAATGTTGATTAATTTTAGTAACATTTTGATAGGAATTTTGAAAACCCTCGTTCTACGCATTTACTACTAATCACTTATTACACAAGAAATAATTACGTGTTTAATTTGGTACCTCTAATTTTAACAGTCTGCTCTGAAAAGTCTTTGGTTAACAAACAATTCCAGCAAATACATCGTATCATACTTGAGGCAATTTGTTGATAATATGCCAGCTATAAACATTATTCTGTTAACACGTCTAAAACTTAAGAAGAGGAAATAGTATATAGCTAAGTTAGCTCGGAAAATGGAAGACAGAATTGCAAAATGTTTCCAATAAGATGAAAATTAAAATAGCAATTTATTATTATTTTTATTTATTGAATGGCACGAATTCTATTAAAATATCTATGTTGACTGTTCAAATTCTTGCGAGTTTAATGCACGTGACAGTGCCTTTCAACATTAATCAGTTTCGGAAGGAAAAACGCGTTACGGTTTTCAATCAAATTTTTTGCCATCGTTCCAATCTTATATATGTATAGATAAATAACGCAATTTAACGAAGTGTTAATAAATGTTCAAGAGAAAGAAACTTCATTTTATACTTTGAGTAAAATGAAAAATTGAAGTCAAATCTAAATGCTGAAATTAAGAAAATGTTCTTTAAAAATAATAGATAACAATCTTTAAGAAATGTTTTGATGTTATATTTATTACAACAAAGTTATTAGCTTAAAATTTGGAACTTGTTTCTTAGAAATGTCCAAGTTTTGAAAATGTTTTATAGAAATAATGTAAATTAAAAGAAAAAAGTTATTGTAGAAATATTCTAATTATAACACGTTTTATCTATTCATTCAGTTTTGTTATTAAATATATTTTTTTATTTCTTTTAAGCAATAAATATACTATATTTAATTATTTTCATTATAGAATACTCCTCTAAAATATATTAAGAATATTTTTAACTCAAATCAGAATGTATTACTGAATTATAAATCGGTATATATTTTTTAATTTTGTATAATAAGAGCAATTTTTCAATTAATTATCTTGCAAAATTCCGAATTCATCTGGAATTCTGGACTACTATGCGCCAAGACAATTAAATTTTTTTTTTCATTGTCTCATTTAAAATCGGCACTCTTTTTCTTCTTTAAAAGAAAACTCTTTTCAAACAGTTAGAACTTTGCATTTTCTAACAACGTTTCAGTTGCATGAAAAAGCTCTGTCAAATGTCAACAGTAAGAATTTCGAAAATTTCCGCCAAGATGCATCGCTCTTTGGCTGGGATCTTAAAATGTTTAACCTTTATCGGCCAACTTCACGCCTCCCATATAAAACACGTCATACGACCCTTAAATTCATATAGATATCCCTTAGTCCAACCCCCCACTCTCATGGTACCGTGAACTTGTCAGGACGGGGCATCTCAGATATGAAAACTTCAGCGAATATGCTTGGATGATGGCAGGCTTAGGGAAACTGCTGATAACTATCTCCTCTTCTGCTTGTGGTTCCTCTGTATCTCACCGAGGGTGGGTTGGGGAGATGTATTAAGTCCGGAAGAGGTCCCCGCTGAAAAAAATTCTGCCACGACCTTATCTGTGCGGATGGTTGAAGTTGGTGATAGGAAAGAGATGTATTAGCTGGGTAAATTCGAAGATTACGGGCCTCTTCTTTCTCCAGTAGTTTAGTGTTCAGCAGTTGTTTCTTTCTAAGGATATGAACGACCCGGGTCGGGCGATTGATTATCCCATCGCTATCTCAGTTATTTTGACTCATACAGAATAGAAAATCATAGGATCATTCAGCTATGCTGATTAGGTATGGCAAATATCTTCGTCTTTTCTTGCATTCATACACAAAGATGCATAAATAGTGAGATAGAGCTCTTGGAAGTTATGGTCGAACCAATTATTTTTATCTGTGGTAAGTACATGATAAAGCTTTTAACTAAATCTTAGAAGTTTGCTGCTAAATTTTACGCTACTGATATTAAGTGAAGTGGAAAGTCAGAAAAAGGACCGACTGATATGAACAGTTATCAGCTAAGTTATTGTTGGTTAAACTTAAAAGTGTTTTTTTTTTCTTTCCGTTTGCGAAAGAGATATCTGGTCTAACTTCACAGATTACTAGGTTATAAGCTGCTATGAGAAGTTTTTCTGGAATAACAATTCAAGCATCTTTCGAATAATTAGATATAATATGTTAATCGCGCAATATTATTCATATTTCAAATAAATTCCTCGTAGGAATTTGTGCAGTTCTTTTATCTAAAGACATTTCCACTGTCAATAGAAAGAATTCAAAAAATAATTTAAAATTAGTTTTATGGAATTTTAAAAATCTCTGTTTAAAAAAATGAATGAAAATGCATTGCTATTCAAAATTTGAATGCAGCAATTTCAATACAAGTATAGCTTTCTTGGATTATTTTATATTTTTTTTAACAGGCTTCTATTAAGACAAAATTGTTCCTATTAATTTAAGTATTACCTTGTGGATTTCGCTCTAAATGATGTATGGAATATTATTTTATACTGTTTGAATTCATTAGTATATTGCTGAAAAAATTATAAGCAAACTTAATTCAAGCAATTCAACAACTTAAACTGATAATTTAACTTGCTAAAGAGTGGAACTAAAAAAAAAAAAAAATAGTCATGAGTACCAGGGGGAGAAGTACTGTATAAAACTATTTGTTTGTCAGCAATCCTTTTATAGACTCAAATAACATAAATTTGATTATATATTTCATTCGGAGTGCTTTAACAAATAGAACTGTATGCCTACATCTGACGGCTTAGATTTTGGGGCATGATTAAACGGACATCCTGCATATATTTATTACTATGAATAGAAATAAAATATTTCTATTTATAACAATGAAAGAGAGGAGGGGAAAGAGTGGTGAAGTATGACAAAATAGCAGAACTCAAAGAAATGAGAAACATTGCAAAATCATTTCTAATGCTAAATCTAGAATATAGATGAACAATTTTTAATGAAAATACAATTTAGTTTTCGTTTTATAATTCAGTGGTTCTCGTAATGCATAAGAAAGTAAAACTTTCAAGTGCTAAAACGTTGCAACATGTAGTAACAAATAGCCGACTTTGGTGACCATTTGGTTTACTACGATTAATGGTTGCTAGAAATTTCAAAGTCATGTGTTATGTAAATGTGTCATAAGGTTTTCTCTGTAAAATAATTTCAAACTTCAAATTTTAATATATATGTAACGATTTTAGAAGTTTGACATCCTTTGTTCATTTCACTGCGTATTTCTCTAATTTTCTTTGCCGCAGTATTTAAAAATGTCTTATTTTTAAACAAATTTTACCAACCTTGATTTTGAGCTAAAATATTAATTATAAGTACTACAAAGTTTCAAATTTTTTATTAAAAGCATATCTTATACTAAAATCTACTCAAGATGAAAAAATAAGCTGAATCTTAGTATCTAAATCATCAAAAGTGCAAAAAATAAATAAATAAAAATAAAAAAGCTAAGATGAAATATTAGTTCCACCAATGAATGCAATACAAGTGAAGAAAAATTATATTTTATCACAGATAATGAAATATTCTTAACTCGAAACTTTTAAAGTGTTGTGTCAGTTATTATCCCATACAAAATTCACCAACTTTATATTTTAAAAAAATAAATGCATTATGTACCTATTAATTAGTAATTAAAATCGTTTCGATTTACATTTTCTTCATCTTTGTCTTCTAATTACAAAAATGTTTTATTTGGTTCAAATTCTACAAGCTCTCTTAGTTTAACTTTAAAACTTTAATAATTATAATCATCTATTTTTTTCCACTGAAAGTTTATATTAATGACGTAGGCAGTATGTTCATGATATTACTCCGACATTCGGCATGAGTTTACTACACTTCCCTTGTTTTTTTTTTTTTTTTTTTTTTTTTTTGCGGAATTTAATCGTATAATAAAGAAAATACTCTTACGCATTTTGACGCTCTCCCCGTTGGTCTGTTGGTTTCGACATTTCATTGAAAGCTATGATTTAGATGAAAAGATCGTGTGCTTAAATTCAGCTATCCAATTTGTAGCTATAAATTACCGTTTTCACATGGACAAAACACCCTGACAGACATCCAATTGAACAAATTTTGTCCAAAATTTTATAGGAAGCCCTAATTTTGGGAAAAGTTCTCATTCCAAACTTCATATGTCTTTCTTTATCATGTTCACTCACAAATAAATATAATTCCAACAATGTCTCCTTATTCTTAGAAGTCTGAAGCATCAACATTCTTCAAAGTATAGGCTGTGTTTTTTAACGACTTTTATGCATTTCCTTTTCCTTTTTTTATATTCTAACCATTCTGTATTTAAAGGATGCATGTTAAAGAATATAAAGAATTCCATTTTTCATTGAGAATTTAATTTCAGTTCATATTTAAATGCTGTAAACTCATTATGAAGAGCACAGACAGTGTCTGAATAAATGAATGAGGCGTCATGCTAATGAGTTTTAATCGTGTTTTTCTCATCATGACTCCAGTCTATTGTATCAGGGTGACTGGGCTTTGATAATGCGATAAAAACTAATCCGATAATTTTTTGTGATAAATGACCTTCAGCTTTGACCTCAAACTTTCCTTTAGGGTTTTTTTTTTTTTTTTTTTTTTCCCTGCTTATTTTCAAAAAAATTTCCAGTTACTGTAAAAGAGCTTTTATTTCCCTTGATTTAAGTCTTTAATCATATCATCATCATCATCATCAGAGGATTTCGAAATCATAAGTATTTCAAAAGTGTAGTATTTTTATAATTAAGTGCTATTAATTAATAGTCCCTCATTAAATCAATATCGAGAAATTTTGTTTAGTTATTTTAATTTTGTATGATAATGCATGTAAATGAAATTTTTACGTTTCCGCTCAGTGAAGGAATTATATATATTACGGAATTTAGTCAATATTTGTAGTGAACTATAGGTTTAATATAGTTATCCACGAAAAAACAAAGGAGCATTACAGTGCTGCATTCTAAGCATTTATAAATACAGAAGTCTCTATTTGTACAAAATACATGCTTGTATTTAAATTTGTATTGAGTATTTAATGTTCTTTATTATCAAGAATTGTAATTTGGAAGATCAGCACATTAAATCCTATTTTTTTTTTTTTTTTTTTTTGTTAATAGAAGGCGTTTTAAATAATACAAACCATTTATACAATTGTCAGTATTGTGAAGCTAAGAGGCCAAGAAAAGATTTCACAAGAACAAAACGTGTAAATGTTTAAACATGATATTATTGGTGTTTATAATCTTAGCGTGAAATTTAATAAATAAATAATGGTCTTATTCGTAATATATTGAGATTTTAAAAATATTTTCCGCGACATTCAAAATCTTTTAGATTATTTCATGAGATGATCAAGTTTTAAATTCATCGATTTTAAGTAGACGCAAAAAGGTTTAGCGCAGATTTTTAACAATTAGAAAATAAAATGATAGAAAAATAATAATAATAAATATCAAAAACTGAAATATTGAGACGGTACTAATTATTTTTTGGCTTTTTAAATAAGAAATATCATTTATGCACTTGTCAGTATTTGGAAGCTAAGAGACTCAGAAATGATTTCACCTGAAACAATGCATAATTGTTTAAAGACTGTTATTGGTATTTTTAAATCTTAACAAGTGCAATTTAAAAAATGAATAATGGTAGTATTTGTAATATATCGGTATTTTAAAAATATTTTTCGAGATACTCAAAACTTTTAAAATTATTTCATGAAATGGTCAACTTCAAAATTCATTGATTTTAGGTAGGTGCAAAAAGACTTAATGCAGAATTTTAGCAATTAGAAAAAAAAAAAAAAAAAAATGACAGAATTACAAAAAAATAACTGAAACTGGAATATTGCGACTGTACTAATTATTTCTGTTTTCAGGATATATATATCTTCTTCTTTAGATAATTAATTCTTAAATCAGTTTTGTTGGGATTTCAATCCATCACTGAGGGTGGGGCTTTGTTTCATTTCTAAAACTAAGCACATTACTAGATTGAAATCAAATTTGAATCTTGCTGAGAGCAAACCTGTTAGAAACAAGTTTCATAATTTTACTTTCAAACGCCTTTTCCGTAAACACTCGCTTGTAAACAACAGCTGAGATATATCCGCAGCTGAAATTAACGTGTCTTGAATTAAGAGAGCCGAGCGTATTTGGAGGATGAGTCTCATAGCCATTCGCTTATGCCGAGAATTCTAGAAGTATACCCCCCGGAAAAACAAGGGTCTTACACGCATTAACACATCGAAGAAGCCGTAGCCGCCACCCAGTTCGTCTTCTTGGAAAAGCTACTTTTAAATAGCATATTTGGCATCCGTCCGACGCGTCCCCACTGAGTTGTCATGACAATGTGACGTCATTTCTTGTTTGTTTCATCGCTGGAACGGAATGAGATAGCTCTTTTTTATAATTATTTTCAACTGTCCGTCTCTGGAGCCAAAGGGTTGATTTAAAATTAGTCATAATTTCAAATTCCTGAGCAGGGTAAAATGCTTGCGAATGAAAAACAAAGTAAGCCATGAATTGACGGTAAAAAGAGAGAGAGAGAGACCTATTTGAAGAATGCAACTTAAAAGTTTTTGGCTTGGAACATACGAACAAAATCTCAGCGGTATTTAACCCATTTGTGGGACTTAATCTTTGAATAAGATAATAACAATGTGAAAGAAAATTTTTTATAATATTCCTTCAATAATTTCAAGCTAAAAATTACCAATAATCACATCTTTAGCATATCTAATATATAAAATTCTCGTGTCACAGTTTTCGTTGCCATACTCCTCCGAAACGGCTTGACCGATTTTGATGAAATTTTTTGTGCTTATCCGGTATCTATGAGAATCGGCCAACATCTATTTTTCATCCCCCTAAATGTTAGGGGTAGTCAATTATTAATTAAAAACTAACTTTCCCGCCAAAAAAATCTTCCATTTTCCCACCGCCAACTTTTCCGCCAAAAAATCTTCAATTTTCCCCAACGCCAAATGATTTAGGCTTTAGTTCTTTTTTTCTCCCAACAGTAATGAGGCCAGGGTTAAGATTTTTCGGCGGATTATTTCAAACGATTCTGTTTATTTTCTTAATATTTTATGCATTTAAAATTAAACATTGTTAATTAATCCATGTTTCAGATTCATTCTGAAGTACTTTTGAATTAAAATAGCACAGAATAAAGGAAATTAAAAATGTCTAATCTTCATAGCGTTACCCCAACTGGCGTAGAAAAATTCACGCATTTGCGTTACGTAAAAGGCGAAGAAAATTCACGCATGCGCACTGTGTTCTGATCGTTGGCATGGCAACCATTATCAACGGACGATTTAAATTACTTTTAGGTTAGTTGTATGCTTTTGTAAGTAAATTGTATTTATGTTATATATTTTTTGTATATGCTTATAGTTTTAAGTACGTCGTTTTTTAAGTAGTTTTTTTTAACCTGTTTACAATGATTTAAATTATTTTTAGGTTAGTTGCATGCTTTTGTAATTAAATTGTATTTATGTTAGTTATATATATATTTTTTATATATGCTTATAGTTTTAAGTACGTCGTTTTTTAAGTAGTTTTTTTTAACCTGTTTTCAATGATTTAAATTATTTTTAGGTTAGTTGCATGCTTTTGTAATTAAATTGTATTTATGTTAGTTATATATATATTTTTATATATGCTTATAGTTTTAAGTACATCGTTTTTTAAGTAGTTTTTTTAAACCTGTTTTCGATAGATTATTTTAAACGATTCATTTTATTTTCTGAGTGTTTGATGCATTTAAAATGAAACATTGTTAATGAATCGATCCATTCATGATGAATCTGAGAAAATTTTGTTGACAAATGCTTGAGATATTACATAAATTAAGAAAGATATTCTTTAGTGCCCATAAAGTTTAAACGCTCAGTGACTCTATTATCAGTAATCATATTATTAAAAAAATGCTTTGTTTCAGTAAAAAATATTGTTATATTAATTGCAGATTAATCCTTTACACTTTAATTTAAAGCATAAATTCTACGAGGGGTAACAGAAAATTAGAGAGATACATATCACGTTATGACTGAAGGCCTTTATAATATTATGAGTGAATTATATGACTATCAAAATTTGAAGTTTTAAAATATTTTGCTGAAGAAGTTGGAATTGCATAAAATATTTAATTATTAAAATTTTAACGAACACTAAGATTGGCGAACCGGCTGGTCGCCAAAGGCGGCTAGTTTAACATAAAATTTTAATGTAGAATACGTTTCAACAATTTTTCAGGAAATTATTATTTTTAGACCTATTTGGAGAGAGACCTACTTGAAGAATGTAACTTAAGGTTTTGGCTTAGAACATATGAATAAAATCTCAGTGGAATTTTGCACAATTGTGTGACTTACTCTTTTATAAGATGATAATAATGTGAAGGAAATATTATGATTTAATAATATTTCTTTCAATAATTTCTAGCTTAAGATTACTAATAATCACGTCTTTATTATACTTATATAACATATGATTTAAATGTTGAATAAGTTTAACAACTTTTGCAGAAATTATTATGTTTAACAAGCTATTAATTTTTGAGATTTTTTTTTTCAATACAACTTAAAGTACACTTATACAATTTTCAATTTTAATATTAGCTTTATAATTTTATGTTATAAATTCAGTATAGTGTGGTATTTTTTATAGAATAAATTTCGCTGATTGCATTAAAAGAAAGTTGCAAAAAACTCTGTTATGTTTTTGGTATATTATAAAGTATAATTTTAGAATATATGGTGGAAATATTTCAGTGTATGTCTTTTATTTTCATCAAAATAATAATAACAAGTAAAAAAACAAAATAAAACCTTATTCATGCATTACATTTTTTAAAAACTAAAATGCAAATATTTTTTTTGAATATCAGAATTATAAATTAAGTAGTTTTAAAAATTAGATTAATTACAAAATTATAAAAAGAATAACTATTGCAAAGAAGTATACAATTTTAAAACTCTTTCAATAAGATGATAATAATGTGAAGGAAATATTATGATTTAATAATATTTCTTTCAATAATTTCTAGCTTAAGATTACTAATAATCACGTCTTTATTATACTTATATAACATATGATTTAAATGTTGAATAAGTTTAACAACTTTTGCAGAAATTATTATGTTTAACAGAGCATTAGAGCATTATATTTAACATTATATTTAAAGAGAGCATTATATTTAACAGAGAACAAGCATTTTATTTAATTATATATAGTTTTCGAACTCTTTTTATTTTAGTAATAAATTTATTTAGGCAAGAAAACACTGTTTTCTTACTTTCTATGTTTGTGCTAGTCAATTCTTTCAGAGAGAAAATTACAATATATCTACTATCGTATTTAATTGTTACCTACCTACGATTGTGCGCAATTATCAAAATTCTCAAAAGTCTGCATTAATTTCGATATCTTTATAAATATAGATAATAGTTAGTTATAACAGATTCTTCGTGAAATAGCATATTTCGGAAATATATTTTTAAAGATATAAGTTTAAAAAAAATCAAAAAATCCGATCATCTGACTTTTTATATATTACCTTGCAAAGTCTAAATTTAATTTTGCTAAGGAACTATGGTATCAAATACTTTCTATTATCTGAAATTGTACTAAAGTTTGCAAAGAAATCTTTTTCTATGGTCGAATTATTTTTGTGAATTTCTGACTTTAGTAGTTGTGATATTTTTAGTTATAGCATTTAAAACTACAATGAAACTTATATTAAGTTGATTATCGAAATACTATAAGTTAATTGACTTAATACTTGTTTACTATTATCTTTAAAAAATGCTTTCAATTTTATCCATAACAATTTATTTTGATGTCCACTGCATAAAAAGTGTTAAAAAAAAAGCAATAACTAAAATTATAAATGATATTTTTCTTGAAATTCAACGATCGCGTGCTAGGAAATACACGATTTATTAAAAAATATATATACAAAATTTTCTTTCACTGTAAATATCAATGCCTATTCTAGAAACGTTTTATATACAAACGTTCTAAACGTTTATATATAAAACGTTTCCTATAGTTTTGCAGAATAAAGTAATATTCAGAAAATTTCATTGATAGATCTGCTCCAAAATTCGTGCAAATCCATTATTTTACAGTTAAGTCCACATAACTCATTTCATTTATTTAAGTTATCTTTTTTCTTTAAATTAGTGTGTTCCTTATTACGAATCGGTTACAATTCTTCAATGGAATCGAAAGTAATGATTTCTATCAAGGTATTATCTTTATTACTCGCGATATGCGTGTTAATCGGACTTGGCATAAAGAACAGACTTTATTCAACTCTCTTGACTAAATTTTTAACAATATTTTTCTTCTGCATATTTGGTTTATGAGAAAGTGCCAGCGGAATGTTTCACTCGTCAACTTTCTAGTAAATTTAAACAATACATGTTTTGTACTTAACTTAATATAGCGAAAAGAAAACAATGCAATTTCAGCTTCTTCTCGAGAACCACCTAAGCTTAAAATTTGATATAAATTTGTAATTTTGGAGTAAAAATTATAAATTAAAATCCTTTATGTATTTTATTTCTATCAGTTATCGCGAACAAGTGTGCTCGAGTAGACAGATCGACATTCAATTAATTTTTTTTTTGGCTAGATTTAATTCAAAATAATTTGAAGAGATGTACAATTTTACTAACAAAATACTGTAGCAAAATTTTTATAATGAAGTTTTTCAATTACTGTATTCACATGCGCGAGAATGAGCAAGTGTATAAATTTCAATCTGTAGATTGTGCCCAAATAGAAATGCCCAATTTCATAGAAATACAGATTGTAATTTCATTTCAATCCAATAGTTTATTGTAATTACCATATATAAAATTTTAATCACTTGGTTTTGTTGTATTTGCGAAGTTTTACATTGGCAGGCAGAAATCGATAAATATTCATTCAGCTTTTTTGACTCTGAGATATGACATGTGGAAATTCATCAGGCTCGTGAAGCAAAAATTTTATCACGATTACAGTACTTTTTATTTGTACATGTAAAAAATTAAATGAAATCTAGTAATATTTAAAAATTGAAAGAAGCATTCATGTGTAAAAGGTATCAAGCTTCGATTTCAAAATTTCCAACGTTATTGGCATTTAAAAGTCAAAAAGAAATACGCCTACTGGCACTGGTTTTGGAACATTATTCAATAATTGTCAATGTTGGATACTGTATATGAGGATGATTAAAAAACTCATATCGTGAAACTTGCGTGAAATTTTGGGAATACACATCTTAAATAAAATAAAAAATACGCGCCGTGTAACTAACACAATAATAACCTCATTTAAAAATTATGGCGTTAGGTACTGTATATGCAAAAGTAAAAATGTTACTGGTATTTAGAATTTAAAAAATACGAAGGGTGGAACTAAAGATAGAATCTTATTTAATAACTGTGGCTTTAAGTACTATCTGTGCAAAAGTAAAAATATTACGGATCTTTAACATTTAAAAAAAACGAATAGTGTAACTGATACTAAAAGTTTACTTAATAATTGTGGCATTAGATATTGTATATGCGGACGTAAAAATGTTACCGGTATTTAGAACTAAAAAAAGCACCCATAGTGGAACTGATATCAAAAGTGGATGTAAAAATGTAGGCGATAGTGTATGAGTTTGAAAATAATATTCACACTTTCTGGGTAAACAGAAGCAGGATACTGTTACGAAATTCAGACGATATGATAAAACATATAAATTTTGAATCGAAAGTATTTTGAACAAGCATAAGCCTAGATAGACACCGAATCCAAAATAATCACATGGGAATTGATTATGTTATCGTTTGTTGTTGCTTATGTGGGAGGAAACTTATCTCGTTACCGATAAAATCTTGTAAATATACTAATCGGGGAAAAATTGGAAATAACGTAGCAAGGTTGATTTTCATACTTTATTCAAATAACGCAAGATATTCGAATGCCTGGATTCTGTATTTAAATCCCTATGGTTTTTTTAACAAGACAGAGCCTATAGATTAAAGCGCGAGATCGAACATTCGAACTTTGTTTATGATGTCAAAATATTTCAAAGGTACCTTCTTTTCGAGGACAAAATCTCATCGGGAGAGAATATTTCTTATATGCTTAAAAAATCTATCGTGAGATTGTTGAAAAATAGTATCTCGAGATTTTGATGAACATCAATTCACATGTCAGACCATCATGCGTTTGAAAAAAAAAAAAAACTGAATTGTGTTTGACTGCGAACCCGATAGTTAAAAATGAGAGAGAGAAGAAAATTGAACAAAATTAGATATTCATCTTTATAAAAAATTGTAGACCTTTACCCAATGTTGGAGAAAATATGACCAAAAGTTATTCTATTTTTCGTTTGCTTGTAAAGGGACACGATAGCCATGACTTATATGCTGCAAAATTTGGCATAGGGTTTCATCATCAAAATTGTTAACTAAAAGTTAGGATCAAAACTGTGAACAAATTGACTGCCTGTCGATCCGCAAATCTTTACTTACATAAATGAAATTTATATGTGGTATTGATACGTAATTTTTTATCTGTACAAGATTTTATATCCAATCGTTTAATTAGATAGAGAGTTAGATGTCATTATTTATAAGTTCTTAAGAATGCTCATTTAGCCAATTAGATTTGATTTGAATATTTTCGGTTATTTTAAAAAATGCAGATCCGCAATTTGGAAAATAAGTAAAATAATTATCTTTATTTTATGCCATTTATTAATATGAAACGAATGGCCTTATATAAATGTAATGGAATCATTGACTGTAATATTTTATGATGATTTTTAATAAGTATTTAGTATTTTATTTCGTATAAATGGAGGGGATTGCTTCAAGATAAATGTGTTAATGCTTAAAAAAAATAATAATGTAAGCAATAAGCAGAAAAGTATTTCAGATTTAAGAAAGTTAGGAAAATCACGAAATTGAGAATTCCAATTACTTGCGTATAACTGAATAAGCAGAAAATTTTTGGCTAAAAATCTTTTAGCAATTGTGAAAAATGATCAAGAATATTTTCCTTAAATACTTATGACATTACTTAAGGAAACTAAATTTTTTATATATTCGTCCTTGAATTTATTTAGTTTAATTTTTTTAACTATCTGATTATACATACATGTAGCATTCGAGCGAAATAGTTTAATATTAGACCACATTTTGTTTTCTAATTTTAATAAATATATATTGTAGGTACTTGGCTTTATTTATTTATTTATTTTGTTTCTCAGGCTTTACTTTTAAATCATAAAAGGTTCTAACATCATATTTTTCGTATATTTGCATAAGATAGAACATTTACTTTTTAGCTTTGTAATGTAATGAATAGAATATATCTTTTATATCAATTCCTTTAAACAACAGTTCTAAAATTCAGAATATTTCTACAGTTCTTGATTTCAAGACGTACTAAAATGTATTTATTTAACATCGTGCGATTATGAATTATCTATTTTACATAACACGAATGGCCCGACAGATGCTTTACCTATTGAAATATTTGGTCCAAAATTTAATTAGATGAAATATTTTGGAGAAAAAGCTGTATGCCATATTTCATTAATCTTAAATCTACATTTTTGGTTTATCGTGCTTATACGCATACAGAAAAAAAATAAGACATAATTTCAGTGAAATATACAACATTTAACAGAAATTTATAATTTTCCTGTAAGGAACTCAAGACAAATTTCATTCTTCCAGTTCATTCCGGTTTGGAAAATTGTGCTCATAAACAAACAGATATAATCCTGAACATATTTTTTCCGATTCAGAGACGACTAAAATGGGGAAATTCATCAAAATACAAGAATCGTACTCTTCAAGTGTTTCTCTCTTTATACTTTGAATACGAAAAATTAATAGTTCTAATAATGTAAGTTATTGTAATCCATGGTTTTTTACATAGTTTCAGATTTATCGTAAGGTTTATAAGTTGTATTCTCGGAATGTAATGGAATATAAGTTACTTGGAATAACTGAAGATTTTCTGTACTTAATTGTCTTACTAAAACTCTTATTACGATTAATTTTCATTAATTTCACTCTCGTAAACATGATTTTAAAGCCTTCCAGGAAATGACAAATTTTTCAAAGAGCAATTTACAATCCTTAATGTTTTACCGGTTCTGCAAAAGAATTTTTCGACAACGAAGGCATCTTGAAGCGGTTATTTCAGGTCATCATTTCTTTGATATCATTCTTTTAAAGCACTTGAGCAACCTCCTGTAAATGATTGAAATAGCTGCGATGAGAAGAGGTCGGATTGACCATTAATTACCAAGAACATCCTGGTATTTCAAACGAGAATTTTCGTCGTGTGCAAAACAGAGCTGAAAACTTCCAACTCGTATAAACGTCTCCATAAATTAAACCATGATGATAAATTGATATTTGTCGAGTTCCGCTTATTTGCGTCTAATTCCGTGGAACTGGTCAGGTAGGTTTAATAAATGAGAACGCAGGAGTAAACAAGTATCGATAACAAATATTATTTTCATTTCAGAATTGCCATTTCAAATGTTGTCAGATTTTTCAACCTTCCTTCGCTAGTAATTTAAATTTCATATCTTGATTTGCTTGCTTTTTCCCGAAATTGATAGCTTGATTGCTATCTCAGTGTATCTAGGCCTTGATTTTCTGGTTAGATTGGTTCCTGGTAAATTGTCATTGTTCATTCCTATTCTTTAGTTCATTTTTAAAATAAGGAATTCAACATATTTATATGAAACATCATCAAGCATTTAAAGTGAAACCTGTTCAGTGCATCATTTTATCTTGGTAAAATCCAATTCTATTCATTCATGTGTTAAATAATATATTTATTAAGTCAAAAGCATTCGGTAGTGTCTTATCATTTCTAAATTTTCCAATAAATCGATAATTCATTTTTAAACTCAGACGAAAGTTGTTATATTGGCTTTTTTGTCAGGCTTGTATTGAGTAGTTAATATCAAACTGTAATATTTGGTCTTGTTCGAAGTTCGAGGCCAAAGATCCATTTGTACGTAATCGTGTTATCAAGGGATGTGTTAGGAAAACTTTAATCTTATTGTGTGTGATACGGGTACTTCGTCTCGTGTAAGTTTTGTCACATTTTTAGCCACTGTTGTTCTCTGTTGTGTTTTTTTCCATTCAGAATTACAATGAAGTAGTTTTTTTTTTCAGATTTCTCTGTAAAAAGTGATGTACTGGAGAACAAGTGATTATTGATACCTGATTGTATAGGCTTTTTTCAGGCTTGTACTGAGTAGTTAATGTCAAACTGTAATATTTGGTCTAGAAAGTTCGAGGTCAAAGATCCATCTTACACGTAATCATGCTATTTCGGGATGTATTAGAAAAATTTTAATCTTATTGTGTGTGATACGGTTCCTTCTTCTCGTGTAAGTTTTGTCACATTTATAGCTACTGTTGTTGTAGTGTTTTTCAGATTTCTCTGTAAAATGTGATGTACTGGAGAACAAGTGGTTATTGATGACTTATCTAGCCACCATGTGTTTTTATATTAAATACAAATTAACGAACTCGATATAGTGGTTGAGGCTGAAAAACTGGTTCCTTAAATAAATATATCCTTTAAACAAATTTACTTTAAATATTACTTTATATTACTTTAAATAAATATATTCCTTTATTATTATAATTAAAAATTACATGAATAATAATTTCTCGAAACCTCAAATTTAAAAGCCATTTGGCAATTTCTGTTTCTTTAATACATAATATAAAGCATAATAATATAAAGCAACAATTTACTCAAAAGAAATTAAAAAAACTATTAAAAGTTCCAACAAATGTTATTTATCGAATGAATACATCAAAGTTGTTTCCCACACAACAAAAATATGACTGACGGTAACATGGCCTAATCATAATTAACCCAACATTCGTGATATCCTGTCAAGCTTATTGAACTAAAATGAACTTAAAACATTGTTTATCAAAAGAAGCGTCAGCTGCCGGCTACCTTTTTCAAACTGAAATTACTTGAAACATAATTACTGCAGCATCCGCCTCGTTACGGACTTTTATTTTAATCCGTCGATCGTCCTTTTTCTGTCCAGTGCTGTGGAATGCAGGTTGGGAAAATAATAACCAGTCCACCATCTCAAGGCTACCTCCGGGCTCCAAGGGCTTTTGGAATGTCACGACCAGATTGGAGCTTTTAATCACGATTTCAAATAACTTGGACTGTTAAGTATAATTAGAAATCTTTTATACAGCTACTGCAATGCAAAGGATTTTGTTTGAAACATGGTAGAAAATATGATAATTCCTAATTACAATTATCTTTCATGAAAAAACTGCTTGCAAACTTTTGAATGTTTTGAACTTTGAAGTTTGATTGAAAACTGCTTAACCTAGGAGGTTAATAAACTTTTAAATCTACGATGAAGCAGCCGTAGAAAAAGGAATTTCATAATTCAATTTAAAAAATTAAGATGCCAGTTGAATTAAGAATAATTGGATGTGGGTAAAACGAAATATATATATATATATATATATATATATATATAGTTAGCACTGACCTTAGAAAAGGAATTTAAATGCTTTTAACCCTTCTTTGCATGATTTTTTCTTTTTTTTTTCTGAAATAAATCAAGGTAATATAATTCATACTCTAGATTAAATGAAAAATGTTTTAAAAAATCCTAGTATAAATATATAATATAATATAATTAAAAAAACACTATAATGGAAATATCCATTCTCATGCAAATTTACATGCTAAGATCAATACAAAATCTTCAATGTTCCTCTCTTCGAAATTTCTCCACTCATTATCGCTTTTATTAACAAAAAAATCTCAGATTAGTCATAAAAAATATTCAAGAAATCGCACGTTTTTTTCAACCACAACAAACAGCGGATTGATAAGTTCAAGCACGTTATAAAGATTGTCAGATTTGACATTTTTTTGACAGCTACGCAATAGTAGTGAAAAAAATTGTCAGCAACAATCAATTTACAGTACACCTGTTTTGAGTACAAATTTTTTTTCACTGAATGTTACGATGGAAATTTCCATCATCGTGCAAAGAAGGGTTAAACTGTACACCAGCTTTAACTCTCTAGAAAAAAGGCAAAATTAGATATTCAGGGTATTTTCTGATAGATTTACATAATAAGGATCGTTTTAACTCTGTAGTTATATTAATGAAAATCAATTATTTATTTGTATTTTTTCCGACCTTCAACTTTGGCTTTGTAATTACCTGCTTAATTTAATTTACGTAACTTTTGCGTATATGAGTTTGTTTTCTCGTTTTCAAACAATCGAATTTCCATCAATTTAAATTGCTTGTAAGTATCCTAAAATTTTATTATCTTGGCTTAGAAGAAATTAAGAGGATATATGAACGTAAATGGACACAAAATGAATTCAATTTCATAAATTAGGAAGCTATCCCAGATTTAAGCATCAATACACAATTCCAAATTTTCAATGCTTATTCTGTCTATTCAATCTAGCTTACACTAACAAATATCTACAGTACACTCCCTAGTATCAAGCCTAATGTGGCGGAAGAGTAGACCGGATAATAAAAAAGCTGGATAGGCCAGAGTTCTAGGAATTCACTTCTTTGCCTACCAATACCAGAAAACAATGTTTTTATACCAAAGATGTTACGCAATACGTATTTTTTACTTCTTACTGGGTACTAAAGCATTTACTTTAAGCCTTGTAAAATAGAAACGCGGCCCAGTGAATCATAAAAGCAGTTGCCAGTAACGTATCAAAAAACAGAAGACTGTACTGGTAGTTTATATATGTTTATATACTTCAGTGCACGTTCCAAGAATTTATTAGAGAAAAAACAAGTTAAAGGCTATAAACTGTTCACATTTTAACACAAATTCTGTAATGCCTAACTTAAACGCTTGAAACAAACAAAACGTCAAAGTAAATCGTGGGCCTAGTTCTTAAGAAAATTTACTCAAATTTAATTTATTCTTCACTGATAAATGATTACACAGATATGAAAAGGTAACCTTAAGATAAGAGTCAAAAATTGTTTTTAGTTTTTGAAAAAGTATTTAATAGATGACTGCTTCTGCAACACCTTGCCTTCCTTATTTAATTATGATAAAAAGAAAATAGACCAGATAGTACAGAAGCCGGATAGTCACGAACCAGATATACGGGAGTCTATTGTATTTTGAAGGTTATTTAAATAATAACCTTCAAAAAAATAGGAATAAACATGTGGACATATTTTTTCCACTTCTCTCTCGTATTGTATTTTCAGTGCATTTTCTGTGATATGTAGCTTCATTGAAGTAAAAATTTAGGTAAATCATTTTAATTAAATGTTTATCTATCACCGATGTTAGAAGCATTGATATTTTTCTCGTGATCAAATAACCAATTAAGGATCCTAAAATTTGTAATAATTTGACAAGTGTCGAAATCCACTGGTAGGGTTAATATACTCTCCAATGTCCATGCACCGAAATGTGATCACAACATTCTCAGAAATAGTGATAGCGTTGATGGAAGAGCAAAGCGAGATGTAATTTTGATAAAAAGGATTAAAGCGTTGATAGATCGGTTTCTTTGCAGCTAAAAAATATGGAATGTATACATAAAAAAAGCATTGAAAACATTTTATTCCCTCTATGTTTTCCCCCCGCAATAGTTCAATATTCATTCTAAGTGCAGCAAGTTCTATCGAAAATAGATTTTCTGAAGCAAGATAATTTTGTTTTAAATCTCATTTTTATTTCAGATTTAATTCCTCTCTGGAAATACTTCAGTCATAAGCGTTATTTTTAATACCACAGTTATTTAACAATACAAAATCTATTGTCTTTGTAACGCTCTTAAAATGTATGGAGTATTTTAAATTTTGTTTATCAACATTTTAGATTTGTGTCAAAATATATTTGTTGAAGAATATTCTGTTATATGTATAAATATAAGAGTAGGTAAACGAATGTGGGTCGCATGGACATTTTTAATGAATTTGATAAATGATCTTAATTAAAAGCTATATCTTTGTAAATGATCTATCTTTAAAACATGCTTGTCTGTTGTGTGGTGTTTATTTTTGTGATTTATTGTTTGTCAGGTCCACATTTGACGATGCGATGCTTCTTTTAAAATATTTCAAGTAATCTATAAAGTTGGGGGAAAATGCTTCAACTGTCCATTTTGGAATTGGTTGTACATATTGGACTATGAGCGTCTTTAAGCATAATTAAATCAAAAATATTTATTTCATTTTCAACTAGAGTTCTAGTTCAAATGAACTGGCTTGTAGAGCGCCAATACACAAGCACACATACATACATACATACATATTCATCTTTATTGTAAGTTGAGATAAACCACATTCCAACTATTAATAGTTGAAAAAATATCTCCAAGGATTGAACACTAATAGGCTCTTTCTTAACTATTATTTGTCAGTTGCATTCGATTAATAATACGCAGATATATTTATTAGAGAGTTCGAAAAAATGTTGAAAAACCATCCCCGTAGTTGAATTATTAAATTCTCAAACAGGACTAATTTTAAAAAAATTGCTCTCAAGTAGGTCTATAAAAAAGCAATTCGTCAAATTCTGGTATACATATGTTTATAGTATTTCCTGTTGTTACTCTCTGTAGAAAACTTTCTCCTGTTGTCACTATCAGAAGAAAATACAAAATGTATGATTTCATGACTTTATATTCACTTTCACATTCATTCATAACAGATTAGCTCATATTCGTCACTTTGCACAATGCTCTAAACGTAAAATGATTTCTTTTAACTAGTTGTTGCATCGTTCTTATTAAGCATTATTTCCAATTATTGTTTATTCCTTTTATGGTTGTAAGAAAAATATTTTTCATCAATCACATATAATTTCATTTTTAACTGTTTATAAGAATACAAACCAAAGTGTATTTCAAATAATCTGCATGAAACATTGTTTGTTAAATTTTGCAGCTGGCTACCTTAGTTTTACAACTGCTGATCGTAGCATTAAAAAAAATTCGAAATTGGTTTAGAGCAATTGTCTGAGAGAAATGGAGGCCTGATCGGCGAAGGTCAAAGGTGCAGAGACCCGCATGAGTATCGGAATGGCTTCTAATTCGTACTTTTACCACAGATAATGATTCGTGCCGATTCTCCGCATCGACAACTCATCACGTGACCTTGTCTATAATTGTAGCTTTCTCAGCTCAGAGCCCGGCCGCCACATTTGGCAAGAATCGAATGTTTTTTTCCAAAGTATTTTTTTATTGATCGATTTATTAATCGACTTGGATAAGATAGAGCATTCCTGTTTGTTTCTGCTAGAAAAAATGCCCTAGAATTGTACCGATTTTAGTTTATAAATAAATAAATTCAGTGAAACTGGTCCAATTACTCAGTCCAATTCATTTGTAAAAAATAAATTAGGACTAACTTAAACAAACTATTAAAAAAAACTTACCTACAATTCGGAATAAAAATAAACATTTTTAAAGCAAGGATTTATTTTTAATATTTGTGAAATTTTATGAATAATTCATAATAAATAAATAAAAAGACAGCAGACTGTGATAAATAGAGTAATAATAAATATTTTTTTTTATAAAAATTGAACAATTTAATAAATAAAAGTTTAAAGAAATGAGTAAAAAGTAGTAAGAAATAAAAAGCATGCATTCTTTGAATCCAATATTTGTATCGTAAAACTTCATAATAAGCAGCACAATTCATACCAATCAAACTTATTAAAAAAAAATTGAAGAGGTTATATTTATTTATTTATTATTAAAGAGATTGCCTCGTAAAATAAAAGGCGCTGGATTTAATTAGGAGAAGCATTTCAAAAAATTGGAGCTTTAAAAAAATAAAAGAAATGAAGTGAATTTTTTTTTATCACTTTGAGTTTTGAAATCATATTAACCATATTAAATTTGAATTACATGCAACATTTTAACACTGTATAAATAAGAAATTCCAGGAGCTCGAGAAAAAAAATCCACGATTAATTTATGAAAACAACTGAGATTTATTTACGAATTCGAATTGAATTGTTCAAATTAGCCAAGTTCTACTGTGTACTTCATGATGAAAAATAAATAAATATTTACTAACAAGTATAAAACCTTACTTCCCGTAAAATTACTCTTCTCAAGAATACAAAAGGTACTAGAAAAACTCAATTTATATATTTGCCCTTTTTAAATATAAGGTAAATAAATTCTAATTCTATAATTGCTGTGACTTCAGTAAAATTTTATATTGTAACATTAAAACAAATAAGGCATCAATTAATGATGCTATCAAAGACTTGAAATTGTGGATTGTATGTAAGCCACCAAATTTTTAATTAATTGAGGTAGCATAAAAATATATCACTGTTTACTGTTCGTCAAAGATAAAAACAAAGATTCGGACAATGAAATATGTGATACAAATGGCCCATTTTGACATTTACCCCATTTGTTAAATTTTTTTATCAATTTCTATAATTTTAGAGCAGTATCAAATAAATTATTATGTATCAATTACTTACCAATAAAATGTTACACACCCTGCCGCTTTAATTTTACTATATTAATACTCGGTTCATTTTGAAACTTATTTCATTTCATTATATGATAGCGTTCGTAAAATTGAATGTAGTATTTCATATTTTCATTAAAATGAATCATAACGCGTGTGTGAATAAGAAATAGCTAAAAGTATTATAATTGGGGTGAAATTTGATATAGATCAACAATTTGAACATAAAATTCGTAAACTAAATTCATCAATCTGGTTCTTTGATTGTTATCAGTCATCTTGTTCACTTGCTGTCGGATAATGTCCCATTCAAGTATACAGATTTTATTGAAAAAAATCTTTACGGATCTGCAACTTTAATATCAATTTTTTTTGTCCCGATAGGTTTCCCATTCAAGTATATAGATTTTGTTGAAAAAATTTTAATATTAATCTTTACGGATCTGCAACTTTAATATCAATTTTTTTTGGTCTCGATAGGTTTCCCATTCAAGTATACAGATTTTGTTGAAAAAATTTTAATATTAATCTTTACGGATCTGCAACTTTAATATCATTTTTTTTGTCTCCAGATCGATGAGCTAACACAACTCCAAAATTTTTTTTTCGGTTACAAGATGATACTAGATCATCCACTAGATTTATTTAAATGCCGAGAAAATCCCCTAGATTCATTTAAATATCGTGGTCGAATCTTTAGATAATTTTTTATCATCTTTATGTATTTTTTGTATACCATAAATGTGATATTTCTGTCACTACTTCACTATGTCAACTACTTCATTACTATTATTTCATACCTTAATTGCATATCATTAAGCATTCCATTAATCGTTGAAGCTTTTTTCCATTTTTTATGCATTATTAGTTATGTAATTTATTTTTAACATTTATCTACTCTGTCAACTTCTGTATTCATTTATATAACGGCTGAGTTTATTACGATAGTACCAATTTATTCTCGATAAGCAGGGTACACAAGGATTCCTCCCAAGTTGTCTTTGAAGATTTAAATAAAAATCTCACTTATTTTGAAAAAAAAAAATTAGTTCTAAGATTTTCAAGAAATACGTATTATCAAGGTCAAATATATTTAAGAGTTTTCTTGTAACCTTAAACGAACAATTCTTGTATATATATATATCAATTTATTTTGTGTATCTTGGACACGGCTGTAACGATTTGGATCAAATTGTATATTTAAATAAGGTTTTGCTGTTTAAGTTAATATAAGTGTTTTTCCTGATAAAACGCGATTTTACACACAAACAAAAAAAAAAAAACATTTTTTTATAACTAATTATTAGAGCCTTCTTCCACCTGCTCTCATGTTGACAACGTCATATAGCGTCATCTCGTAAATTTTTGTGATCTTTACATTGCTGTCTTTGTGAGATGGCGCAACATGACATTATCTGAATACGAAGACGTTCGACTCACATCCAGTTGCAACAATGTAATTATTGTGTTAACCAATTCGAATAGCATATTAAACTAAATGTTTTCATGATTTTTTTTTAAAATTCAAATGACCAGTTTATATGCAGGTAAGATTGAAAAATATTCCTATGCAATCAGTAGGTGATTCGTAGCCAAATATTTTCTTCGAAAAATACGATTTTACCAAAAAAAAAAAAACTGCTGAGTGAAGTTTGGTACTGTAAAATAATGTTACAAAAATAAATTAAAAATAACATTGCTTATCTTGATTATGATAACTATCTTAACGAAGAATTAAGTCCTGATTCCTTGTAGAAACAAATATAAAGAAGTAAAAATGAATTGAGTAAGTTAATGTTGAAACAGGAAATTACTATTTTTTATTTCTTTCATTAAAGGATTGAAATTTTTTACGGACAGTTGCGTTCCTTAATAAAATATCTCAAAGAATACGAATAATTAAATGCGTACAACAATGAAATCCAAGGTAGAGAAACCCAACCAATCCCAAACGGATTTTCGGGTAGATTACAAACAGTCGGGAGAAAGCCGACTGTTGCTACAGCACAAATCAGATAGGTACATCAGGCACTTTCATACTCATCGTATTTTATAACTTCAAACATTATCAATTAAAAATGTAATACAAAATTTACATATAGTAAGGGAAAAATTAGAAACAACTAAATCTACAATTTTAACACAATTTTAAAAGAATAAATTACATTAAATTATAAAGAAAAAATGCAGAATAACAACAATGAAATCTTCTAGTAAGAAATATCATCGAAACATTGGCGATTTGTTCTTCGATTTGGCTTTTTGCGGTCAACTGTGTTATTAGCAACCCGGCAATTTTGCAGCGGTTAGACTGTTTCCCTTTTCTTCTACAATGCCAACTTTTCTTTCTCCTACTATGTCATTCAGGGAGTAGAAAATTATAGTTTAGACTTTTGTTATTCGCACACAAATACACTTCCCGTCCCTAGTACCCTACCTCAGAGCATTCTGGATTTGAAACCTGTTTTTCTGAATACTTATTTAGTTCTACGAAAAAGGAAATTATTTTAGCAACTGTGTTTGTTATGATTACACGTGTTGACGAGATTTCACGTCCGGTCTGTGTAGTTTTGTTCTAAAAGCCTTCAGGGACAGGCTGATTGAAGGAAACAGTGAATTCGTATTGGGCTACAGTTTTGTTGCTGCATCTTTAGGTTGATTTAGACTTAAATTTGTGCTTTGATGTGACCGAGAATTAAATCATTTTCAGGGCCGGTCTATCAAATAGGCAAACGTAGATAAAATATTGTTTTTAAGGGTCTGAAGATTTTTTTTTTCAATGTTTTCTTGCAATTTTTCCCCATGAATAGATTTACAATTAACCGTATACTTGAACATATTCAAATTAAAATGACATACCATTTAGAATCAAGAACATTTTTCATTGCAATTTCAAAACCCATAAGTCAATAGTCTTTGTTAACTTTCAATTTGAATATTTAAAATGCAATCAAAATTTTAGTAATTTTGTTTAAAATTAATTTTAAGTTTTAATTCTAAATTCTTTATAAGCAAGATTCTGAAGACTCCCTTGAAAATTACTAGCAATTAAATGGTTTATTATTCCAATTTTTTGTTAAAGGTATTCTCTGGTATAACACCTTTATTAGAGAGAATGGGAGAAAGGTTTGGGGAAACATTCTTAGGGACGGTAGAAGTGATAAAAAAAATTAAATCTTCAAGTTTCTGAGTGCAGAAATCTTCTATTTTCATAGACATAACTGTCTGTTTTGGACGCATGCTGTAATAAAAAAGTTCTTCCAGCGTATTTTCTACTAGTTGATCTGTGTTTTTTTTTTTTTTCAATCATTTTGCGAATTAACCGCAAAATTCGCTTCTCCGTGATTGTCGATTGATCCAATCTCATGGATAATTCGTAGTTTATAGTATTTTAAAAATATTAAAAATATTTTTCTTAAAATACTGTCCTTTTTTTAGCACATTATCAAATATTTTTACTTTAAAAGAGTTCCTAACTCTTAGCATTCAAAATTTATGTGTTCAAATGATTTATACTTTCTTTCAATAAAAATTATTAATTTATACAAATATGTAAATATATTATAACAGATGCGAGGCCGAGAAGAAGGAAGAAATTCTTGGAATTTTTAGACTTCTATTTATTCCATGCTAAAAGTCATAATTTGTACGAATAAAAAGCGGTAAACATTGTGTCACTATAGTTAGTTTAGATCACTACACAAGAGCAGAAGAGGCCAACATTTTCCCCTTCGGTGGTTTTACTATGACATTTTGATAGGGTTTTTTGACACGTGTCGATTTAGGAAAGGGGAATTTAGGTATATTTAAAATAATTTTATAAGCCTTAAGGATTTTTATTCCTTCGCTCAGAGCATGGGAACCTGCTAAATTCAGCAGTTTTACAGAGCGCGTGCTGAATTAATTAAATAAAAAAGTGGGAATTGAATCAGGAAAACATGTTAAAAGGAAGTTAATATGGATTAAATTAAGCAAAATATTAGGAAATTGATTAAGATTTAAGATTAAAAGATATCATAATATATATATATATATATATATATATATATATATATATATATAATATTGTAAAAGTCATGCGAGAAAACTTCTCGTAAATTAAACTTTTGTTATAAAAGATATACGGGAATTCTACAAAGCGGGATGGGGAAAATATATGAGCTCAAAACGTATCTTACAACTATGTAATGAAACCGAAATATCACTACATAAAGGCTGTAACAGCAGCCTGTTACAAACACAAAGCCAAACACAAGATCTTATCGAAATTTTATCGCTTTTATCTGTTTATATTAATCACAATTGAAGAGGCAATCCACACAAATATCAATTGCTCTTGACTTTTTATCAGTTTGAATGGTCTACTACAAACACTGTTTGCTAAATAACCATCAGCCCATCAAAATAAAAGTTATCTACGTTTTTATCTGAAACTCCGATAAATATTGAAATATTTTCTCGATTTTTCCTATGTAAATGAACATGCTCAACACTGACATTCTGGAATACAATTAGAAAGAAAATTAAAACCTGTTTATTTATTAATTTTTCACATAAATTATATTATTTTATTTAAATATTCAATCAGTAGACAAGTTTATTTGATTTATATATCCCAAAATTGAATTTAATACGTAAATTAGTTGTTTTATATGTATTCAAACTGATATTGATGTATTTATAAAATTTCTTGTTAATAAGTGAAAAAAAAAACTGATATTACAGAATAAGATTAGAGGAGAACCTTGAAGTGTTTCTATGTCTCGTTAAATTAGTTGATTTTAGAGATCATGATATCAGTTTTACATAAAGTATTCGGTATTATTTGGAAATTCTAATTTATTTGAATAATTCAATATACGCACTTGATTAATATATCCAAAAATTATAATGCATAAATAGAAAAGGGAAAAGAAAACCATAGTGTGATAATAGGTTTAATTCGTTTATCCTGTTTTCGTTTAGCTTGATTGCGTCAGCCGTAGCATTCTGTGTGTAATGATTTTTACATCTGTCACATTTGACAAAATGAATGCCCAACTAAAAATAATATCATGTTAATAAAAGCGAAAGTGAATATTCTGCTACGGACAAAGAAAAAACAATTTTCTTTTTTATTTTGATATTTAGAGGAACAAAAATATTTTGATGAAATAATGATTGCTAAAAATTGCGTTTAGTATTAATTTAGCAAATTTTAGAAAAAATCACACTGTAATAAAATATTCTTCAAAAGCTGAGGTTTTAAAGTTTAAATTGAGGTAAATTTTCATTATGTGCATTGACATGCCCCGAAGTTATTGAAAAAAAATGTTAAAATTTCGATTAGTTTTTAGCTTTATAAAAATTAAATAAAATTTCAAAATTCTTAACTTAATTAGCATATAATATACAAAAAAGGTGCCAAATTTAGTAATTCTAGTTTAAGCAGTCTGCCTTATTGAAAATTACATTCTCTAAAACACGTCTCGCAGTTTACATAGAGGGTACTAGCTTTTATATTAAAATAAAAAAATATTTCAATTGTTTTAAATTTCTCATTACCATATGCACGATAAATTTCGCTGTATGCATACTTAGGTTAGGAAATTGATTACCATATATCGTATATTTGAAAAAAGTTACATATTATATTATTCTGATATGTATATAGTTATCAAAACCATGTAATTCAAATTAATCTCGGCAATTTATACATTCTCTAAAAATGTCAGATTTCCAGACGAAAATATATTT
This sequence comes from Argiope bruennichi, assembly GCF_947563725.1. Lineage (NCBI taxonomy): Eukaryota > Metazoa > Arthropoda > Arachnida > Araneae > Araneidae > Argiope > Argiope bruennichi. Next base: position 96,138,306 of record NC_079152.1, on the reverse strand, counting down.
TTTATATGATTTTAATAAATTATTACTATGAGTAAAATTCACAGATAAAGCTAAAACTGGAACTATTAAAATAACATATCGGCATCGAGTAGAGACAAGTCCACAAAATTCCAGAAAGCTAAAATATTGGAAATTGATTACAAAATTCATTAAAAAATTCGAATATAAATATATAAATTTTACATGTATTTTTGATAAAAGCAAAAAAATTAGATTTGCCCTGATTAATGTATGTCACCTAAATAAAAACATCTTATTTTTAAAGTATCAATGTAAGCTGTATTTATAACTACATTTTTCATTCAAATGTTGTTCAGATAATTTTGATTCATTTTTTTATGGAACCCTTCATCGACTATACTAATTTCGAATTGCGATCGTAAAATATTAATTGCTCTTTTTTTTATCATAATAATAAGAAATAATTATCTCATAAAATTTTTTACATGAAAATGAACAGTGGCGTGCATTAACATGTTTAAAAGCAAACAAACGTTAACTCGCATCTATTCAAAAAAGAAAAAATATTTCAAAATGCATAAAAAGATCCTGATTAGGAAACACCTGCTTTCAATTACGTTTTGTTTCACTTTTGTTGTTGGACTTGTTTTTACGGTGAGGGAAAAAAAAAAAAATGTTTTCGCTTGAGTGGACACATTTGTTAAAAGATTTTTTTTTTTTTTTTTTTTTTTTTTTTGTAGACGATTACTGCAATAGTCTCCCAAGGTTACAACTTTCATTTCAATGTCAAGGCAATTATCTGTTTTGTTCAATGGAATTCAAAATATCTTAATAGGATGCATTTTTTCAAATCTATATGAATCGGAATTCTTGGTGAAATTCAAATGGTTTCGATCACACGCTTTACATTTTTAGATTTTCATTCTATATTTCTGAAGCATTCGTTCGAATATTTATTTTATTTGCCATATTTTATTTATTACTTTTTATTATATTAACATATGGAAAAGCGTGTTTTTTGCGCATTATAGTACGATTTGTGTTAAAATTCAAAATATAGGTTTAACATAAATGAATGAAAGAATTGATGAATTGAGGATAACTCTTCTGGCATGTAGGCAATATGGTTATTTCTACAACTACGAGAGGTTATTATGAATCTTACCCTTCAGCAAGATGTGGGCGTATTCCAGTGGGGTTTGGATGTTAGAGCGTATCTAACTGAGGAGCTACCATGATGCTGGATTTTACGCGTGTATACAACACTGATTTACCCTTCGTCTCATGGCTTCCTAGGTCTCACGGTCTTACTCTAATGCGATTTTTTTATGGTGTTACTTCAAAGATCATTTTTATAGTCCCTGTGCCGAAAATTACCAATGAACTTAAAGAATGCGCCATTGCTGTATCAAACATCATTGGCTGAGTAAAACTTCAAAATGCATCCAATGAACACGACTTCAAATCAAATATATGTCTTGTTTCATAAAGTTAATATATCAAATATTTGCAACCGAAAGAAAAATTGGAATATTTTTCTTTAATTTCAAATATTACTGATTAGAATATGTGAAACAGTTTTGGAAATATAAATGCTTAATATCTATCTGGTCAATCAATTATGATAACTCTATATAGTGAGGGAAATTGAGTATTTATTTTGAACCTTCTTCCTTCAAACGCCTAGGTATCCTAAGATCTATAATGCTTGTGTAAAATTCACATCCAAATTTCATTTATATTGCTAGTCATTATGTTGACAGACTGTCAAACTGTTAAAAGAGTTTGTTCAGCATTTGATACATGCCGGCAATTTCGGTGTCAAGACCCCATTCCAAATTTCATTTATATTGCGTGTTGCATTTTAGAGCTAGCGCGTTCACATACACACGAACAGATATTTATTTAGTCACATTCTAAATCTTAGAGAAGTCACTTGTTTCATGATATGTTTCAATATACACAATTTTGGTTTAAAGATTGATAATAAATTTCATTCCCCTAATTTTTCCTTCTTATTTATAGGGCTCAAAGATAGACCGACAAAGAAATGAACGTAACTCCAAATGTCAAATTTGGAGTTACGTTCAATTACGTTGGAATCAATTAGATAAATTTATTTTTGCACATTTAAGTACAAGCGATAAATATTAGCACAAAAATGATAGAAGAACAAATGAATAGAAATGTGTATTCTATCGTCATTATTTTATCGAAATGTTTTAAGGCATAATTTGGTATTACAAAACATTTTATCGATGTCAAATACTCTCATACATTCGTTACATCCGATCTGGCAATTATTCAATAATATGATATGTTGTTAGTAGTTACATCCTTGAATTATAACTTCAAACTAAAAATATTTCTATATAAGGAACATTAATAAAATATTTCTATTAAGAACTATTAATGAGGGTGCATATAAATAATAGTAAAAGTAATATTTTATACGATTATTTATTTAATGGAGAAATTAATTTGTCATTAATTGTAATAAAATTGAAACAAATCGCATTATTAATATCGTACTAACAAATAACTCACTAATTTAAGAAAATGACGATACTGTAGATTAGAATCATTTAACAAAAATGATGATCTATTAAGAAAGTAAAAGTCATATTTAACTTGATTATTAAAATTTTGTTATGAATCATTTTTATTATTCTTATCTCTAACTAGTCGCCTCAGGCAATCAACTGATTTGATGAAAATATTAATTATATTTTGTTTCAGTTTTATTGGTTTTTTTTTTTTATCAATTGGTCTTCATGAATTCGGAAAATTCTCTAGCATTAGAGCCGAGTTAATCATCATAATTAAATACTGCTGATTGTGTTCATGAACCTTTCTGGTAATATTTTAACACTATTAAAAACGTAAATATCTTCCAAAATTCTCAATATTGTAACTTCACTTTTTTATTTGTTTTTTAAATTGTACAGGCATTAAATAGAGCTCATCTTCTTTAGCTTTTCGCATTGACAAAACCCCCCACCTGATTAAATATTTGATGAAACAATGAACCGTGTTTGAATTTCATGGCAACAATGTAATTTAGTTTCCAAAATGAGACTAAAAGTATTTTTAAAGAATTACCAAAATTCTGCGAAAATTCATACGACTATTAGGATCATCAAAAAGACAAATTTTTAAATTATTATCTCTATTTATTATTAATGCAGACAAGAGGCGTACGTCATTTCTCAAATTCTGTGTTTCAGAAAAGATAAAACATTTTATTGCTTTATCAAGCATTTATAAAACTGCAAAGTTTCCAAATGTTCTTTTTAACTTGGTTGCAAATGATAATTATTAGTTATTTTAGTTACCTATCCGAATTTGTAAGGAAGTTATTAATTGGTTTAATATCATTAGTTTAAAAGTGCAAGATTAGTTTCTTAAATTAAAGAAAATTAATGAAAGATTAAGAATTTAATCTTTCATTTGAATAGAAAATTCTCAATTCAAATATAATTACATATAAACGTTGAGTAATGTTTCATATTTTCATCGTTTATCTTGAATAAAGAACCACTTTTATGTGCCATTAATTTGATTTATTTTACTAAGAAAATCTCTTACTCCTTTGTATTATCCTCCTTTTCCTCCTTACTCTTTGAATTTCAACTTTTTTTCCTGATCAAAGACAACTGTGCTGCCATCTACAATACAAAACTGAAACTAATGTTTTAGCATAAAAATGTTATGCTATTGTTATTGGTTAAAAATCCATGACTTAATTCAAATCTAAAATTTCTCTATTGTAAATCTTTGTTTTCTTTTATGGATAATCAGTTTTTACCTTTAACTTTGGAAAATAAAATTCTGAATTTCAAATAACTATTTTGGAGACTTTATTATGATAGATTACTGTAATACATTGTAAATTATTTGTGACGTTGTTGGCGATTCATTTTAAATGAAAAAAAAAAAAAAGAATTAAGCGAAACTTAGGGTTTAGTATACCCTAGACAGAATATCGATTATGTATTAAAATAAATTAAATGGAAATAAAAATAGTCAACTGAATTAACATTTAAACAATAAGCATTATTATCAAAAGTTACGAAAAATATTCCGTTTAAAAAACGTTAATAGATGGCTTTTGAAAGCTTTGCTGAATAAATTTCAAAAACAGAAGACTTAGCTAAGTTTATTATGAAGCTGAATTCTTCAAAGGAATGCCAATTTCTGAAATATTCAATTGAAAATGATTATATATGAAAGGAGTTGAACTATTAAAGACAAAAATACTTCTGTATAATTATACTGACAGTCTGCAATCCGAACAGTGAATTATACTTAAGGTGATTTGTACACTTGATGTCTCCTAGATGGCGCCACAACTGCCTACAATTTTCACGTGGAGTCGTTAACTTTTTAAAAATAGACTCAATTTGTAATTGTCTCTTGTTAATCTGAGGTCAGAAAGGGATAATTACGATCATTAAGCATTTTTTTTTCATTCTTCATTTTCACTGACATAATTATCAGTGTTAAAAATGACGCGTATTTTAAGTGCATAGAACCAGAGAAGAAACTTACTAATCGCTTTTGTCTGAAACGAGATGCAATAATGAACGTTGCGAAGAGAAGTGAAAATTAGATGTGAGCTGTTATTCAGTCTAATTTAATTTGGCGCTTTATTCTTAATCTTAATAATCTTGTTAGATGTAGTTTTGCTAAACTGGATCTTTTAAAAATGGTTGTTCGTTAATGGTTATTTTTGCATACATTGTAATATTAAATTACTTGCAATGCGTGTTGTCGCATATACTGTCTGTAAAATATTCATTGGCATATTATTTTATTGATTGAATTAAAAAATTATTCTTTCTATTAGATTATTTTTTTTGTGCGTGTTTCTTTCCCCTTTCTGAATCTATCGAATACCGTAGAAAGAAATTAAAAATCAATTGGAATAAATAAAAATTAATGGATTTTTTAATTTGCTCTAAGAGCCGCTTATTTGTTCAAGAACCGGTTATCTTGTAAAATATATTTCTCGAAGTCTTAAAAATATTCCAAAAATTTATACGTATTTCAACGCCACTTGTTGCATGTTTGTAAAAATTGAATTCTATAATCCATTTCCCATTCATTTTCTTATGTACTAGAATAGCATTCAGCAAAGTGTAGTTCTTTTTAGAGATTTCAAATTTAAAACAAAAGTAATTGTTAATTTTTTTTAATAAATATCATTGTTCGGTCAGGTTTTACGAAACAGAACTGCAGTCAGATAACCTATATAACTAACTCAGACCAAGTTTGGCGATTGAACGGATTTTTCTTCTTCCCTGATTAAAATGCTGATAAAAATTTCTATTTAACGAATAATAAATACCGAATTAATGAATTATTTCAACCGATATTTTTTAAAATATTAAATTGAATTAGAAAAATATTGGATTGCTTTTCAAATGATTACTATATCCATCTTATTTGGAGCGGATGTGCAAGTTCTTCGTTATGAGTAACGTCATCTTTAGTTTTATGTGGGTTGGACATGAATTTAATTTCCTTTTTTATCGTTGAACACAGAGAGGTGAGATATATTGGACGTTCGATTTGGCAGAATATTTGATTTTTGAATAATTGCGAAGTATGGCAGATTGTTCGAAACGAAAACATTTTTCATTAAAAGAAGAGCTTATCATTTTACGTGAGTTTCACAAGAACATTGGACCACAAAACGCTATGAAATCTTCACGTTGAGATTTATCTACAATTGTTAAACATAGTTTGGAGACTGTGAAAACATGCCTAATGCAGCAAGACGTAAAAGATGCAATATTTTCTTCTCACCATAAAAGGGAGAAATAATTTTTTGGAGTCAGGAATCAAGGAAATTGTCAAACATTGTTCAATACGTACTTTAAATTTCAAATTAAAAATTACGTTCAGTATTCACTGTAATTTTAGTTGTTAAACAAAAAGAGTACAATGCCCAACTATGGGTGTTTTTTTCGTAGCTGATAGTTAGAAATATTCTATAAAGTAAATGCACAAAGTTTTTACTTTTTGTCTCGGACCCCGATATTACGAGTAACCCCCGATTTAACGAATATAATTTTCTGTCCCTATGAATTCGTTAAATCGGGATCCGACTGCATTTGCATTGCTGAAGTTGTAGCTAAGCAAAGGTTACGGATTTAAATTCAGTAACAGGATTTACAATCGTCTATGATGAATTTTATGATTTTAAAGGCGTTATACATATTGTACTTATTTTTAATGTAACTGTTGAGAAACTCTTTAACAAAGTCAATAGCCCAAGTTTTAATCTTTTATATAATAAATTTAATTTTCCAGAAGAAAAAGATAACATGATTATTGCTTGTATTGAAGAAATAAAACATTTTTCTTTTCGATTAACTTTTTAAAAACTATTTTATTTTTAAAACTGCTATAGAACTTAAACCAGAAAATATTGAACACGTTGACATCAATAATCATGATTCGTTACGGAAATTTTATTTATTAGGATATGAGCTCACATTTTTACACACTCAAATATGCAGTTGCTTTTGACAAAAATTAAGTTGTTAAGTTTCAAAGAAACTCGTAATGTTACATTTTCCTATGTTGAAGTATTATCGGTGATTATAATTTGATATATTTAACAGTAGTCACCTTTGGATATCAATTGGTTCGCCAGAAATACAGGCTGCATTTAATTTCCGTTATATCGCTTAGATATAACTTCATCATTTTGTCTCATTATGTACCTTGGTGGTTGGAAAAAAGAAGAAGCGTGAGGGAGAACCTTTGGTTCTACCTCTTGAAAAATTTGTTGAATTGAGACAGATGTATTGCTTGATAAGTTATAAAAATATTTGAAATAACAATATATTATCTAATGAAAGAAATAGTATACGTAAAGATGTTATAATTATATTTTGTAATTATAATGATGATATTGTAACAATGATATGAAGTAACGAAATTTTAGTGCATTTTATCCCAGTTTTTTTAAACAAAGTAAACTTTCATTCATTTTAATGAAAGAAAAGAAAAGAAGAAAGAGGACGAATGCTCATAAAGGAATATTTTATTACCCATGTTGCTGATTTCCAACTTTATAAGCGTAATTTAAATAAATTTACTTTTAAATATGTCCCTTTATAAGAAAAAAACGCATTAAAAAATTCGTTTTACTTATATGTTGTTGATGACAACATATTATATTAATATTTTCAGAAATTCATAACTAGTCAATCCATTAATTTACTGTATTTTAATCCTGTATAAGTGCCATTCCTTAATAGTGAATTTCAGATTAATTATTTCAAGATTCCATGATATTTAGGAAAAAAGAATTATAAATTGAAATCTAATAATAGAAAATAATTAAAAGAAATTCTGTTTTTTAAGTCGATGAATAATTGTATGCTTTAAAAAAAAACGTTTTATTAATTATATTTCTATGAAAAATCTCAAATTTAATGGTATTTTGCAGTGCAATGGATGTAAAGTAAATCATTTGATTTCACATGAACACTAATTGAATTTTTTTTGTAAAGAAAAGGCTTGAGATATGATTAAAGGAAATAATAAGACACGGAAAAAAGGGAAAATGAGCGATAACGGGCCGATTAGATGATGCAACTGAGGACAGAGAAAAGACAATTCTCTTTGCAATATATTACTTTTAAGTATGATTCCAAGCGATTTGGACTCTTCAGTTTTGAATCTTTTTACTTTCGTTTCTCTTGGCGTTTCAGATTGGAAAAGTGAATTTGAGATTGATTGTTTCAAAATTCCATGAAGCTATAAAAAAAATCATTTTTATATGATTTTATGTCAAATAAGTTGTCTTGAACGAATATTGATGGTCAATCAGTAGCTGTATTACTTTCTTTAAAACCTACGATTGAGAATGGTGCATAGAATAAGTGTAAAATATATTTATTGTTTCCTCTGCTTTTATTAGAACACGCAATCCACCGAAAAGTGTGTTTGATTTGTTATAGTCTATCTCTCTCCAGTTTTATCTTTATCTAGTCTATCTTATCTAGTCTATATTATCTTAGTCTATCTCACTCCAGTCTTTTTTTTTCTTTTTTTACGAATACTTCTCATTTTAATTTATGTGATCTTTTGTTATCACATTCTTTCTTAAAATGAGTTTGATGCGTTCAATTAAAAAATTAAATACATCCAGAAGATGTTCAAATAAGAATACGATTGGAGGAATAGAAGAGAAAGACTGCTAACAGATATCTGTAAATTTCAGCTCTGCTTTGTCGTATTGTTGTAAAAATTGTATTATATAGTAAAATCTTTTTTTTATTATTTCAATAAATTTTCATGCATAAAATATAATTCATGTTTTAAAAATATGTATGGAAATAAAAATGACCTACAGCTTATGGGTCAAGATGTGTTGTTAGCACAAAGCATATTGTTAACAGAGTTTTTTTAACATTTGAGGAACACAAACTTCTAAATTTTTCCACAAATAATGTCACTTTTTCTGTCCCTTGTTTTAAATTTTTCTTTTTTTTTTTACTTGGTATTTTTTTTTATTAAATCTCTTTGATTTTTCTTCGTATTTCAAAGTAAGTAAAAATTAGTATAAGCAAAACATTTCAAAGTAAAACAGTGTAACGTCAAATTCTTTAATTATAAACTTGGAATGATTTCCTTAATCAAATATTTTAATTTTCCAATGTTGAAAAAAAAATCCATTTTTTTTCTAATCTAATAAGATTCTACTGCAGTTCAATCTTTTTAACAAAGTATTTGATCAACTTTAAAATATTTTAGTTTGTTGAAGCTAATTTGTTTATGCTAGAATAAAAACTTAATCAATTTATAAAGAATTTATTTTTTATTTATTTCATTCATTTTTTAAATTTGTCTACATTGTTTAAGTTATTAATTACAGCCTTGCGTAAAATACGGCATTTATCTACACCTTTTAGAGAAATTTAATAATCCTGAAGCATTTATAAAAATCGTCTGAGGAATAACTTAAATATTTTACTTCCAGAACTTCTCCCGTCATTCAGAGCAACCGTTCTAACTATCCGCGACCGCAAATGAACTCACTAATGAGCGCCCTCTAGCGCGTCTTCGAAAAATGTTGGGAGAAGAGAAAAAAAAATAATAAAAGAGCAACAGCAAAATCAAGTTATTCAGAACATTTATTAAGTTCATTAGCAAGAGAACTAACTGCAGCTGTGGTTAGCGTGGCGAGGGAAAAGGGAGAGATTGAAAAATTCAAGGTGGTAATCGAAGATGAGTGAGTTTTCGTGTTTGTTTGTTCAATTAAGTTTCTGCAGCTGCGTTTTCTTTACAATGACAGTTGATAAGCAAACTTAAAAAAAACATACTTCGACTTCTTGTTTACTTTCCAGCAAAACTAAATGATTTTGCCTAATTATGTGTAGCGATATGCGAAAACGAATTCTGGTTTTGAAGTTTCAGAACTATTTTTTGCTTACGCTTGCATATAATATTTGAAAGTTTCTTTTTTTTTTCTGTGTCTGCATATGTGCTTAAAGTAGTGCTCTTATTGAGATGGAAACGAACATTCGTTATCGTTCTAATGGAGAAATGGGAGACAAAGGGAATGAATACAAATTTTTGAAGAGGTCAGAATCTGTGCACAATTTCTTTCCTCTTTCTTTCTTTTTCCCCTCTTTTGTTCTCTATTCTTTTATTCTCTTGTTTTTTTAAATCAATTTATTTAATAATAAGGTGCATATAAAAAAGAAAATAAGGGTGAAAAAAATTTGGAACATAATTAAAGCTGAGGCAAATGTCGACTAAGAGTACAATTACTAGAATTTGTAACGGTTTTTTTTTTCTCTTGAATTTTTTCTAACGCCTGAAGTGTTCCCAATAAGAATTTTTTTTCCCAAAAGAAATGTCTTCAAAGCGAGTATTTTTTTCTCTTTTTTCCTTTTTTATGGTTTTTTTCTGCGGGTTATGTTCGCTGTCATATATGAAATGAATAAGTCTGCGCTATATACAAGCACATGCTAATGAACTTTTTTATATACATAATTTCCTTTTCATTTATTTATCTAAATAGCGTCGAAATCGACTTACTTTCTAATGATTTTTTTAGGATTAGAGTAAAATAATATAATTAAATATTTCGACGAATACAATTTTTCTTTTTTTTCCCTAATATTAAATAAGAATAGCAAATCAGTAACTGTTTAGATAAAAAGACTGGGCTTATTTTTTAAAAAGAGAAATTTTCATATCCTATATTCAAAGAATTCAAAAGAAAAAGAGAAAGAAAATTAATTTCTGCTCAGAATTCTTAATTTGTATCAATAAAATATCCGATACAATACAAGAAATTTTATTACCAATAAATTATTACCGAATTCCTTAGCATCTCTCTTAAAAATATAAAAAATTACTAAATGAAAAAAAAACTTCACATTTTTCTAAATAATATCATATTTATGAATCTAATATAATTTTGTGCAGAATTTTCTCTTATCCAGGAAATTGTATTATAAATTGGGAAGAAATAATGAAAAATAAACATATTTGCCTGTAGAAATCCATCAAATGTAATGATTGCTGCCATATTTTATTTGAAATTTCAAATCACCATGAAATTTTTGAGAACAAAAATTATGAATGTACTAACGAAACATTTTTGTTTTCGTATCATTATTCAATCTCTAGAATTTATCATATTCGATTGTTTAATTATTTGTTATCTGATGGCGGATTTCTCGAAATAATGATATTTTTATACCTGAATTGGCATTTCACTTGGAGGGTTTGTCATTTTAAACTTTCTTTGTATCTCGTACAAATTTTTAATATAATCTAAATTTACAAAAATTCCGAACCAATATTGAAATACAGCTTAATATTTACATATGAAAATACTTTTTTTTGACATCATTTATTTGTCATTTTTTTTCATGTTTTCAAACACGTTATTTTATAATATTTTTCGTTATCTTTCTGATGAGCCAGAATTTCAAAATTCAATACGATTATACGATCTCTAAGTATTAAAATATTATTATTTTTAAAGCTTGATCACCAATTAATTGCTTAATTTTAATTTAATTTTGATTTCATGCTAGTGGTACCATTTAGTAGTGAATTTAATAAAAGCAAATTAAAACATTCCATCATAATTATGATGACAAACTATAAAATATATTAAAAATTAGAAGGTAGAAAAATAAAAATATTAGAACTTTATAAAGCATGCTGCTATCACTATATTTAAAAGAAACATTTCTTTTATCAGAAATATGGAAGTCAAAGTGAAAAATTATAAAGATTTAAATTCTGAAACAATACAATAAAAAAAACTGAAATACGATGAATATCATAAACAATATTCGTCAATTAATTAAAAATTAAAGTTTAGTGATAAATTGGATACAAATTTCAAGAAGATGTATATTTAATTTTTACTATTTTTTTTTTTATATTTGCAGGAAATAGTATCATGTGTGAGTGTACCACCACGCACTGCATCGAGCACAACATGAAGCACTGCAACACGACTAGCATGTGTTTCAGTCAATATTTGGACCGACACGATGGTAGTCATCCGGTCGTCAGAGGGTGCATCAAAAGTAAAACCCCTCTACTTTGTGAAAACCGAAGGCCGGCTGTAGCGAAGGGACCTTGGCCTCTCCTCCTTTGCTGCAACAGTCATCTTTGCAACCGAGATGTTATACCAACAGCCCCTCCTTGGTTTACAGAAAGTGTAAAAGATAATGAAACTTCTGTACTTGCAGAAGAAGGTATGTTAGAAATTATGTTTTTCCTTCGAATTTGGTTTGAATCATGGGTAATGAGGGTATCTTTAATCGATTGTTGGATAGATATCTCATTCCTTTGATCATTCGGGTTTAAGTACTTTAGAATATTTCGGAATTCTGGAAAGTTCAAATTTTTCTTTCAAAGATGAAAAAAATTCCTAACTCCTCGGAAACCTTAAAGACAGCAGCATTTTTAAGGCATTATATACAAAAGAATTCCTCGCTTAATTCATGACCATGAAGTAAAAGTATTCTAAGATATTCTTTGAGAGCTCTCAGTAAACCCCTATTTCCCACAAACACATCTGAGAGTATCAACGAATCATACTAATGAAAGGGTGCTTCGCAATGACAACTAGGCGTCTCGAGTCCCCGCCGTAGTTTTATTGAACGGCAGTTTGGAGCTTTTCAGTATTGACAACCAAAGCCACATTTTAATCTAACTGATACATAGATTTGAGTAAGATATTCTTACATTTCTCGATAAATGCAACTTGACAGAGAAAAACCACTCTATAAAGAATTAAAAAGGATATTCAAGTGAATATTTTTAATAATTTGTAAGATATCTTTAACTGTGTTTACCGTAATGGATAAAGAACTTCTTCAGTGACATCAAGTTATAGTGAAAAAATTTTGTAAATAATTTATGCACCATACATAAATTTGTGTGTTAAAACGATCCCAATGATTATTTTTCTTTAGTCCATTTTTATTCCTTTAAACATTTTATTGATTTATTAGTCTATTTTCATTGCAGAAAATCCGAAACTGTTCTTACATGATTGCTAGGGTCGGTTTTCACTCTTGAAACAAATTTTTGTTTCAGTTAGCCGCTTCTTACCAAAAAAAGAAGTTTCTCGGAAAATAGCAATAAAATTAATAAAATTCCTGGAATATAATTAAAAAGTCATTTATTAAATGTTTAAAATAAAAAAATAACATAAATTATTGTTATCTTTATTTAGGTTGTCAGTTATATAAAATATTATTGTCACAAAAATAAATTCATCAAAATCAAATCTTATTGTAACAAAGAATAACTAATATTGTGAGCATGGGTTTTAATTGGCAAAATGACATTGAGTTAATAAAGTAAAATAGCAAAAAAAAAAAAATCATAAATATCAACAATGTATGTTTTAAATTACTAAAAGTTCAACTAAAGAATCAAATAATGCTTCCAAAAATTTGCAGTAGATTATTATCGTAATATCGACGAGCTATCTCTTCTAAAGAGACTGAATCAGACAGAAATTGTATAAGTCTGGAATTATTTATATTTTGATAAATAATTGGGAGGAGGGGGGGGTCTTGTTTTTTCCTTCTAGGAAACCAAAACAACCACCATTGCTTTGTATTTTCTTCCCTTTCTTAAAATTTTGGAATGTTTTAAGAATTTGGAATTTTAGAATTCCTTTTCTTAGAATTCTTCTTAACAAGGTTTATATCCAGAAAAAAAAAGTTTTTTTTTTTTTTAATTTATCCTGATAAAGTAGAAGGTATATTTTAACGATTATGGGAATGCGTGATATATATAGAATTGAAAATCCAAAAACTCAGACATCAGCTTGTAACAAGAATCCGGATGATAAAAGGATAACGGCTTTTTTCTACATTTTTCTACTACATTTTTGGGGAGCATATATAAAACTTTCGTCGTTGACTTCGTGTAAAATTTTATACTGTGACACTTATGACCATTAAACCATTGCTGAATATATTTTTATATAATTTTGAGCAGTAATAATTTTAGAGTCCATTTATATTAAAAAATATAGGTTTTTTTTTTTTAAAGATTTTTAAGTTATATGATATTCATTATTTATTTAATTTTTGTGTTTATGATATTGGAAGAAAATTACGTTCACTGTACTTTTGACCCTTTATTCACATGTATTGGTAATTTGAATGTGATTTAATACAGAACTCCTTTAATTTAACTTACTAGTTTGAAGTTATAAGGCTGCGTATTATTATATCATAAAACATTTTCAATTTGATAACATAATTCATAATTCAGAGAAGTGGAAAATTGCGTCATATGAAAAAATTAGTGCGTAAAGATCGAAATATTTTAAAATGATAAAAAATAAAATGGCAAACACAAAGAGCTTATAATTTTATTTAATTCAGTGAAGCTATACATTGAATATAATGAAAATGATTGAAACAAACACTTTATTTTACGTTTACCAGCATTCCGTGATGAACTTGTTTCAATGAGTATTAGAAAATGATGGCCAATAAATCTTGTTGATAATGATGGTATAATTCTGGCTGATGATGGATAATGGTATAATTCCCTTGTTCTGATATTTTTGTTTTTGGTTTATTTAGTTCAATTATTTCGTCGGCTAATTTTTACTTGAACGATGGAATGTTTTATTGTTATAAATAGTTTTGAAAGTAACTTAACTGTGCAAAAAAATGTCTAGACAATAAAAAAAAAATATTTTTTTTTTTGTAAACCTTCTGATATCATTACATAACATGGAATTAACTAAGAATTTGATCTTACTTTGCAATAATTATTGTTAACAACGTGAATATGAGCTGTGGCTATATGCTCTAATGTTTTGTTCGTGTGCGTAAAAAAACTAGCTTGCAATCTGCGCTTTGGCTATTATGACTAGGAAAATTTCGCAAATATATGCACTTATAATGCAAAATGGGCTTAAAATAATACATACTTTATAAAACAAAATATTTTTTTTCTGTAATGAAAAGCGATAATTTCTTCTACAAGTAATAATTTAAACCAGGTATAATATTTATAGAGGAAAAAATCTTTCATTTACATTATTCTCAAATTTCGTCTATTTCAGTTGTCATTTCGTTTCGCCGACTGTCGTTAAACATTTTTTAATGCATTTAGTAAACGTTTATAATTTTTTAATCCAATAACTCTGACGCATGAAGAGGCCACATACTTGCTTAACACTTAAATTTCAAATCCCGTCTATTTCAGCTTTCGGTTCGTTGACTGTTGTTGAACGTTTTTTTAAGGCATTTGGTAAAAATTTATTCTCTAATCCGATAAATTTGGCACCTGAAGAATCCACATACCTGTTTACCGCTTAAAGCCAGCCTTGAAAATTGAGAAGAGACATAGGGACTGTAATAGTTGTGTATGTAGTAGTTATTATTTTTTTTCGATCATAAAGACAATTAGTTTTATTCCGTACATAATTTTTCTGTTTCTGTAGTGAAGCAATTTGAGAGAAAAACCATCGTAATTTCCCACAATAAAAAAAAAGAATCATTTTCGTTATTTATCATTTCTTAAAACTAGCTGATTTTTTAAATATAAAATTAAAAGATAAATATTTTCGAGAGAGATATATCCACTTCTCTAATTCAAAAGATTGAAATTATTTTTTACAAAGTACTTTTGAAAAAAATAATCATAAGTAAAGAGAATAAGTGTAAAAATTTTATGACTTATGGGTTATATTTGATTCTACAATGCCTAAGACAAATGTATATGCATTAAACTAATACAGACATTTTAATAATTAATAAATTCATTCATTAATAATAATAAATTAATGAAATCATTAAAACTGTACAAAGTCAGCAAATTTTATTTTCCCACTAAAAATGAGTCATTAAAAAATTTCCAGCACTGTCTGATTAAACAATAAAATCTAGTTCAATTTTAGAAAGTAAAAAGATGAAAATAAGGGAAATGTATATAATATGATAATTTGCAACTCTGAAAGATTTAAATATGAATACGATGGTGACTAAAATGAGAGTGATCTATTAAAATAAGTAGAACGATTAAACTGCACACACAGAAATGGGTTTACAATAATAGTAAATATACAGGGTGTTTATAAAGTCCCGGACCCATGTTGATGTTTAATAACTCGTAAAATAATAAAGATATAAACAAACTTATGACATTTATTGATGGAATAACTCATATATTTTCTTTTTCAGGTTTGAATATTTTTACTTTTGTAAATATCGTCTGCACGTGTGGTTATTTTCAGATAATTTCATTTTCCAGTCTAAATATCTGTACTTTTCTAAATATTGTATGCTTATTAATTGCATTTTTCTCTCTTTTGTTTTTGGTAACTATTGCAATGTTATGTTTACTTTTGATGTGTTTGTTCTATGTAGTACTTTTGTATGTGATGTTTTATTCGAGTGGATATTAAGGAGAATGCGTACACCACAAGAGAAAGCACAGATTTTATGGTGGTTCATAGAAATGAAATCGATAGTGCAAGCACAGAGAAATTTCAGAAGAATTTACCAAAAAGATCCTCCATCCAAAAACAGCATCTTACGGTGGAAAAAGAATTTTCTAGAAATTGGAAGTATCGAAGATAAGAAACGTTCCAGACGTCCTTGCACAAGTGATTTTGATGTTGAGCGTGTCAGAGAGACATTTTTACACAATCCTAGAATATCTGTGAGATCAGCGGCAACAGAATTGGATATGCCAATCTCGACGGTGTACAAGGTTATTAAGAAAAAATTAAGACTACATGCATACAAAGTTCAAATTGTTCAAGTTTTGGAACCGAACGATAGGCCTAGGAGGATGGCCTTTGCAACAGATATGCTAAGGAGGATAGAAGATGCTGCTGATTTTCTGAAGAGCATAATGTTCTCCGATGAAGCATCCTTTCATGTTTCTGGCATTGTTAATCGCCATAATGTGCGCAAATGGCCCTGTGGATGCCGACATGCTTGTCGCTACCTGGCGTGAAATTGACTATCGACTTGATATTCTCCGTGTGACGAAGAGGGCACACGTGGAAGTTCATTGACAAGGGTCATGAAACTTTTTGAGTCTATTTAACCATTTATGTTATTAATTTTAATCTATCTTTATTATTTTATGAGTTATTAAACATCAAAATGGGCCCGGTACTTTATAAACACCCTGTATATTTTATATTTACTATTATAAAAATAATATATAAAATACTATATAAAAATAATAATATTTTAGTACATATACATAGGAGATTAATGATACTTTTAAAACAAGAACATGGATTATAATTCTCTAAATATTACATATTTTACCTGTAAAATTTGATTTAAATTAAAGTAAAGCTAATTCAGAAGTTATAAGTATCTTTGCCAAGTGGATGGATATTTAGCTATGTAAGTAAACACTTCTTTCCTATTCTGAGTCGATTCAAATAGAATTCAGTTTGATGAAATATTCATTTTACTTAAATCTATATTAAAAGAAGAGATATGTATCATTCATTGATAAAAGTGAATGCTTAAACAAGAAAATACAAAACTGAATATAAAAATGTTAAGAGCTAGGCGTACTACCACTGAAAAGAATAAAATTTCCATCCAGTGATGTAAAGTAAATATTTAAATTCTGCTTCCGTTAAATATGAATTTTAATTAAATATGAAGTTAAATTTGTATTTGAAATTGAATAACATTTGAAACTATTCATATTGAATGCTAATATTTTGCTTATTCGTAAAAGGCCTTAAGTGTTGAGTAAAATTTGAATAGTTAATGACTTTTCGTTTTTCTAATGTAATGTCTGTGATACACGAACTCGTTAAATCAACATGGCGAAAAAAAATGACATTTTTTAAAAATGAAATAATATCTTCTTTTCAAATTACCATTTGCAGTTTCATAAATGCAGTTTTTTTCTTCTTCAGGTACGAAAGAAATATTCGATGATGGTATGATGAAATGTTCAAACCTCATGATAATATAATGATTAGATCATAATATTAATTCAAAATGTTAAAAATATTTATTAACTGGCTAACACAGTTTTTTACACTCTTTAAACCTAATTTGGCAGTTATATTAATTAAGGGAGATTTATCATTACCAATTTTATGCAATGTAAGAAAAAATGTGGTGTAAAATAAAAAATACGGTGTTTTTTTTTTAATTGCCACATAAAAAATTTATTTAAACTAAAATAAGCTTGTGAATTTTTGTGTTCCCATTTTTCTTAAACGTGGCCTAATTCGGGTTCGACTAAAGAATAAGAATCGAAAGAACTAAGTTATGGTTATCTGGATGTTCACCTAACTAACACAATGTAAAAATTAGTTAACCTTGTGCATTTCTAATTATGATAGATTTTCTTTGAACAAAACACAAACATGAGTCCTCTCTGACCTCCAAGTAGTCAACTTAGTCATTCTATTTCAATTGCAACTTTGGTGCTTCAGGTCGCTTTGACCAACAGATGATGCTACATTTGCTATTTAAAATAAAATATTGCCGCATGTATTTGATAAATATGGCATATCAAATGAGATTAGAACCACTACATATTGACATGATTAAGCTGGCATAATGTCTGTAATTAGCAGACAAATAGACTTTGAGCTTCCAAATTTGATACGTAGTTACTTAAGGAGCAATAAGTGCTCAATAATGAAAAGTTTTTACAAATTTATTGTAATTTTAACCCTTTTTCTCAATAAATTCAGAACATATCAAAAACTGTACAAAACTGAAATTTTGCTCCTCTTTAAAATTCAAAGCTATAAACAAAGGCAGACACCAAGTTTATTTAAATATAGGTTTTTTTTCGTAACTTTGATATTTTTCAAAATATTTTAAATAAATTTTACAACTTTTCTTTTTTCTTTTTTTTATTTATGACTGCTGGATTTGTATCCTTCATTGTAACGATACTAAAATTATATTTGTGTGGTTGCATTTTATCACTTCTATAGAAATTTTGTAAATTAATTAAAGATATAAACATAGAAACTTTATGATGCTACACTATTTCGAACTAGCTAATTTGTACAATGTGCAATATTTCCCACATACCAATTTGAGCAATGTTTCTGGTTCAAATCTCTATTTTTTATGGTAATGTAATTTCTTGTATTTGTTTGACCATTACTGTAACAGTTAACTTTCTTTGCAATTTATCGCTTCTATATAATTAAGAGCAAATTTTGAAAATTAATTAAAAATTGAGAAGTCAGCATAGAGACATTATGATGCTGTATTGTTTCAGACTAGCTAATTTGAACAAAGTGGAATATTTCGAACTAACTAATTTGAACAATGTTTCTAGTTGAAATCTCTGTTTTATATGTTCATGTAATTTCTTATATTTGCTAGATCATTATTGTAACAATTAGCTTTCTTTGCAATTTATCGCTTCTATATAAGTAAAAGAAAATTTTGAAAATTAATTAAAGATTGAGAAATTAGCATAGAGACATTATGATGCTATACTACTTCAAACTAGGTAATTTTTAAAATGTACAGCATTTCGAACTAACCAATTTGAACATTGTGAAGTATTTTGAACTAGCCAATTTGAACAATGTTTCTGGCTCAAATCTCTATTTTTTATGTTGACGTGATTTCTTATATTTGCTAGACCATTATTGTAACAGTTAGCTTTCTTTTTTCTTACAGGGAAACAAATCGAAGCCAGCAACTACAGACAACGAGATCAATCAACCAATGCCGTTACTTCATCTTCGAATCAAATGCTTTCACTTGAAAATTCACCCTCTCTATCAGGAACCCTAATTAAAACTAAAACCAGATCATCTTTACCACACATCATCAGTCCTATATATATTTCAGTTCTGGTTTTGGGTATTATTAGTTTGATTATCATTGGAATCATCGCTGCCATAGTGTTGAAGAGGAGCAACCGGTTCTATGTAGAACAGTATGGCGCCTTGGAACATCAGCACGAGCAAAACTGTCTGAAGCACCATATGGTGCCTTACGCACATTCTGCACATGCTCATTGTGATTGTGATTCTGAAGTTGAATCTTTAAGTCAGTGTTCGCAGCCTTATATTCAAGTTGTTTATCCAACTCGAAGCTCAAATGACACATGACTTGACAGTATCAGTAGAAACAAATTATTTTAAGCATATGATTGTTATTTGAGAATTTCTTATTTTCATGAAGATAACAATGACTGCTTTTGGTACTATTATCACAAACGGCCTGTCTCGCAAAGTTGCACTAAACTTGTGTTCCAAAAATGGTTTAACTGTTTTGGATAACAGCCATTCTCGAACTTTCAAATTCAATTTCTGATAAAAATGTTTTGTAAGCAAGTAACAATTGAAATCTATAATTTTAAAGTCGGTACAATTCATAAAATTCATAGGGTTCTTATATAAGAATAAATAAATCGGATTTCATTTAGTAAATTTTTATACATTTCTTTTTCTTTTGCCTTTTAATACAACCAAATTCTATTAAAACTTTTTAAATAAACAGTATAATCAAAATTAATCTCTTCGTTATTTAAGAAAAATACAGTTTGTTAAACCTGAATTATTTAATTGATAATTATATTTTCAGTAATTTTTCGCTTAAACTTAAATACTTTAATAACCTGTTGTGAGCGCTACCCATTAAACAGCAACAGCTCATGGGAAATATTGTTTTATTTTCGATACAAATATTGATGTATCTAAAAAAATTTACAAAATAATTTTTCTATCAAGATGAAGCATGATTATCGTTTGCTGTGCTTCATGTTTTCTTGTGTTCGAGCTAATGGGAAATATTGTTTTATTTTAGATATAAAAATTGATGCATCTAAAAAATTTGCAAAATAATTTTTCTCCTAAGATGAAGCATGATTATCGTTTGCTATGTTTCATGCTTTCTCGTGTTTATTTAATGTGGTTTTTTCCCCTGCTTAAAGATTTTTTTAGCTTCTTTGTTTAAAATGCTTCTTAAGCATATCCAAAAACAAAATTTCATAGCAGTGTTTCATTTCATAACTATCCCCAACGCACATTTCATAACCACAGTTTAAGTGCCATTAATTACATAGTTAGGTGATCAGTGAGTTTATTTCATTAAATGAGTAAGCACAATTCATATTCAATTCATATTGTTTAGTGCATAGTTATAGATTTTTTTTTTAAATCGATTTGTGTATTCCATATTATTATTCGAAGAAAAGAAAATTTCTCAATTATTCTACAAAAAAGTTGATTTGTTTACTAATAGAAAGAAATCACTGAGTTTTAGTCCAAGACCAGTTTCAAACTTTGATTATTGATTTATTCTATGATTTTACTTACATGAGTAATCTATGAAGTGTCAGTTTATTAATTTTATATCTATAATCAAAGAACTAATTATCTAATTAACTAACATCATTATATATTTTTCGATTTCTTTTAAAAACTCAGTTTCCAAATATGTTATTCTATTGAATGTGAATTGTCTAAAAATGAAACACTTTTATTGTATATAAACTGTATTATATAAATTTTAAAGATAAGAGCACATGTAAATAGTATATGATGTATATATATAATTTTTAATTTATTAAATCTTTCTGATTGGAATGAGTGGACTCTTCTTTTTTTTTTTTTTTTTTTTTTTTTTTTTTTTTTAACTTTTCGATACACGAAGCAGACAAAATGTATTGCATTCGTCAAAAAATTCAATTCCGAGATTTTATAGTTTTAGAATTTCCTAAGTTCAAAAGTGTTTTAAGATTCCTTAATATTAGATTCAACTGGCCAACAAAGATTGATACCATATAAACACATATTTGTTTATCTTAAATTTGCAACGATATTTTCATGTGAGATATATTCAATATGCGAAGATTTGAATATAATCTATACACATAACATTAAATAGGCTTGTAAACTTTTTAGATCGTATCAATATTATTCCTATTCTTAGAATAAATTGTATCATTTTTGTAATATTTCTTAATTTCTTACTTTAATTCATCTAATTTTAATTCAAATGACAAAAAAAAATTAAAGTCAAAGATTCTGATAGAAATACTCTAATAAATTTAAAGTTTTGGTCACATTTATAATATTTTTAACTTTTAATAAAAATGCATTCCTTTTTTTGATAAAATTAAGTTTTTATTTAGTTAAAATATTACTTGATTTTCGATTTAAAACATTTTTTACACTAGTGCTAACTATTCTTTATAACTTCAATAAAATTATGTTCACCTTTTGATTTTTACAATTTTCTAATTTTCTACTTTTTTATTTACTACTTACTACATTAATAAGTTTCCCAATTCATAGTTAGAAATATTATGTAATCTAAAATTCAGGATTTTTAAAATTAATTTCTAGATGATACCACATGACATCGATTTTCAACTAAATTTATATAGTAATTGATTACTAAGGTCTTGCAAAGATTAATAAAATATTCTAATGTCATCGGAAACCAACAATTATACATAATTTCAAAATTCGAGTATATAAGGAAGTGAAAGAAAAATTGTTTAAAAAATTGAATCTATTTATAAATTTCAGCAGTTTTATAGACAAATAATTTACAGATTACTGCATATCTTCAGAAAACATTAAAGATACCATTCCCTTCATACGATTAGGCAAGTCAGTAACATGTCGTGATTTTTTAGGAACAAAGACATCCAAAAAGATTTGAGTCTTGCAACCTTGCTGGAATTTCACAAAAAGCTATCAACTAAACTCTCTGAAAAATTGACAAAAGTGATATATCGCAAGAAAAGAAATTGAAAGCCACGATCTTTAGATACTCAAGAAAATTCCCCACGATATTTCGATACTCAAACAGGTAGCCTGTCACACGATTCACTTATTAAAATTCAGTTGCGATACTAGGATGCCATAACCTCAAATCCCATATGAGATTAATCATTTATTGTAACATAACAACTGATTTTTTTAAGAATATATATGCATTTTTTAATATTTTTGTATGATTAACATTAACGCCTCTGATGATGAACATTTCGTTTGTTGATGAAAGTTTATGGCATGATTAACATTAAGTAATAAGGAGAACCAGATTAACCAGAAATAATAACGAGTAATTCATAATAGTGTATAGTTTATTGTGCAATATAAATAATTTACACATGTTGTTTTTTGCTTTCTTTAGAAAAACTTTTTGATAAAACAAATATAGAATTTTAGCTAAAAAAATCAATTTTCAAAAGTCTGAAAACTGCATTTTTTATTACTTTCTACATATCTCACACTTATTGATATTAACATATATACATAAGGTTATATTAACACATTACATAAGGTTATATTAACACATATACATAAGGTTGCTTTTGACGAGTATACTCATCATGGGAAAAAGTGCAGCATTTTGCGTTATGATGAGTTTATTCAATGACAGCAATTATATTTATATATTAATTGTTTAATTATATACACACACACACACACGTGTGTGTGTGTGTGTGTGTGTGCGTGCGTGTGTGTGTGTGTGTTTGTGTGTTTCTGTTAACTTAGATACACATTTTCCGAAGAGGTCAAAACAGTTAACTGGTCAAAATTCCTAATTTGGAATCTTAATCAATCACTTAGAAATGTGATGAATTCCAAAAACTAACCATACATTCTGCCAGTTACATTTTCTGCTTATATATTAATCGCGGATAATTTGATGAGTGTTAACTGCAAAATTAAATAATTGCGAAATTTCAATAATGCTAATTTAGAATTGTTAATATAGAAATGGAATTTAAAAATTATGTCTTTCTACTCAGGTTTCATACTTTTACTGATTTACCGCTTAAAAATTTAAAAAAAAAATCGAACTGCAGCATCAAAAACCGTAATCCTTAACAATGATAAGGAAGACAATGCATGTTTCATAACCTATTCAAAACTTTGCAAAGCACGAGCTGAAAAACACATGCAGCATGGTTCCCTAACAAGGAAATTACTTTATAACATGAACAGCTGCTCCAAGATAAAAGCGAAAAATTATTATCTCAGCATCTTTTGAAGTATAGGCTTTAGTACTTCTTGAATCGCACGTTTGGCTTTAAGAGGATTTTGGGAGGGGAAAAAGTTAATTAATGTAATTATGTATCTTAAAAACCTCTGCACTCTTCACAAGAAGCACTTCTTTTGGTCAAGAAAAAAATTAATTTTGGGCTGTTTTAATCCTCCCAATCGCATACAAGCACTCAAAAATAATAAGGTTTTTGGAAGACGGTAAGCTGTGGAAGTTCTTCAGTATGTAAAAACTGCTTGAAGCAAAGGAAAATTGGATTTCTTGAACACGGTAATGAAGTATGTAGTAAAGAGGTTGAAAAGCTTTGATTTATTTTGTGAAATTTCGAATAAATACACAACTGTTGTGTTTAGAAAAATTGTTGGGATGGTTACATAGCGCAATTGATGCTAAAATAATTATTAATAGTTTTATTGGGTAATTTGAGCTTTTAATTCATATGAAGGAGGTATTAACAATTGCGACCTCAATTAAAATATTAAAAATGGTTTTTTAACACTATGATTTAATATCATATGTAATAAAAATAAGTTTTTGCTATCAATATTTCATAACTAACTGATGTGACGAAAGTTTTCTCAATTGTACGATCTCGACAAGTTCAAAGTTTAATATATTAACACCTCGTTTCAAAACAAAATTAGAGTTTTTTTGGGCTGTAATCTTGAACCACAGTCAGGTGAAGAGGATGACAACTGAGCTGGCACCTCTCTCCAAACTTCTAACACCACACCAACGGGAGGATGTTTGGCCCCATTGGATGTAGCGTGCCCCCGGCTCGCTTACATGAGGGTTCTTGGGTGGAATCAGGTTTCGAACAGGAATGCTTCCGGTTTCTTCCTTGAGACCTTACCAGCAGGCCACCGAGGCCTTAATGATTTTAATAGTATTTTCAGAAAATTAATTACCAGATAATCGTTTCATTTAAAAATTTTGATTCTGTATTAGCGTTGTCAATTGATGGCGAATTTGAGATAAAATTGAGTTTTAAATTTCATGATATTTATGATAATGAATTAAAGATTTAAGACGAGCAAGGAAAAAAAAAATTTGAAATAACGATTTTTTTTTTTTTTGTATAAAAACAAATGTTCATTTTTTAAAAAGAATATTAATTTTATTAATAATCTATATTTTAAAATACGGAGTAAAATAAAATAACAACCATGAAAACAGATGTCAAAAGTTGTATTTAAATAGTTGTTAAAATAATGATTTTGAAATTTTATTAAACAACTTATACTTATATTCCTGATTAAAAAAAAATTAGCACTAACAGTGAACGATGTAAAATACCTTCCTTTAATTATTCAATCGTTTGATCTTTCGGTCAATGAATTTACTAAACCTTCTTACTAAAGCACACACCATAATCGAGAACTTTAATTTTACTTTAAACCATCCAAGAATGAGAAGAGCACTTGAGATATTTATACATGTTAAGTGATTTTTGTCTTTCAAGTTAATAGTCCATTGCAATTAGGTAAATAGAAGAAAATATTTATATATTTTTAAAACTTTTGTCAAATATTCTTATGATTTTTTTGAAAATATTGATCATAAAATGGGTTGAATTATTTACCACTTTAATGCATTAAATTATAAGCTATATATTGCATAGTTCATCTGCAATAATATATACAAAAAAACTGCGGATAAAATATTATGTTGTTTCTACAATTTTAGAAAAAAAAAATTAAATTCCTCAAATAAAAATTTAATTGAATTATGAAACTTGAATAAATGAATAAATTACAAACTCGGATATTTAAATAAATTCTATTTATTTAAATATTTGTGATACCAGACTAATTTATGTTTTATATTATCAGCGATACTTCAAAAATTATGATCTTAAATTAAAAAAAAAAAAATGTGGACATTTATTGGAGATTTACGCAGCGAATATTACAATATATCGAGATCATTTATTTATACAGTAACACACACACATGCGTTGTGACATTACAATAAACGGTTAACTAAGAACATAAAGATAGATTAGGAACAACATCGAAAGGATTCTCCATCATGAAGAATACGTGTGACGTAAATGTCTAGCATCCGGCGCATGTGCATGGTCGCTTTTAATGATATACAAGATCTACTTTTACTGATATTGTACTTATTTGCCGAAGATGATATCGACATCTGCTAATAAGAATGCGTAAAAGTCTTTTAAAAAAATCATAACTAATACTATAAAATATTTATTTTTCAAGCGTAAAAGAGATGTCACGGCTATTTTAGCACAATGTTGTTTTTCTAGAGAATAATAATGTGCATTGCTATTCACCTAACAATTTACAGGAGTTTGCCAGTTAGAACTTATTCACGCTTGCAACAGTAAAGCAGCATCCGACGCATGTGCATGGTCGCTTTTAATGATATACAAGATCTACTTTTACTGATATTGTACTTATTTGCCGAAGATGATATCGACATCTGCTAATAAGAATGCGTAAAAGTCTTTTAAAAAAATCATAACTAATACTATAAAATATTTATTTTTCAAGCGTAAAAGAGATGTCACGGCTATTTTAGCACAATGTTGTTTTTTTAGAGAATAATAATGTGCATTGCTATTCACCTAACAATTTACAGGAGTTTGCCAGTTAGAACTTATTCACGCTTGCAACAGTAAAGCAGCATCCGACGCATGTGCATGGTCGCTTTTAATGATATACAAGATCTACTTTTACTGATATTGTACTTATTTGCCGAAGATGATATCGACATCTGCTAATAAGAATGCGTAAAAGTCTTTTAAAAAAATCATAACTAATACTATAAAATATTTATTTTTCAAGCGTAAAAGAGATGTCACGGCTATTTTAGCACAATGTTGTTTTTTTAGAGAATAATAATGTGCATTGCTATTCACCTAACAATTTACAGGAGTTTGCCAGTTAGAACTCATTCACGCTCGCAACAGAATCCATTTTTTCAAGAGTAGCAGCATTATGAGAAAATAGAAATAAAGAAGCGTTTTATGATATTTTGAGCACAACTCCAGTACTCTTAGTTGATAGCATAAGCAATCTGTATTTTGCTGTTATTGTTAGTGCATTCATTTATGCAGTAATATATCTAGGAGACAAGAAACCTCCGGTGGTGTAAACAACACTCGCATAGATCTTAAGCATTAGAATCATTATAGAAATGAAATTTATTCTTTTTGATGAACGAAGCCCAACGATGATGAAGCTTCAAGTCCATTCATGTTATTAGCGTTTCATTTTGCAACCAGCTAGCTGCCTGTTATAACGTGCATACAATAATAAAAAAGTTGAGGTACGTATTGTCATTATTACAATACAGACACAGGAAAAGAATAATGAGCAGGTTGTCGTTGGTAAAGATGTTTTTCTTTCTGTTTTACTTCTGTCGTTATATCAAAAGACATCGATATATCGATATTCTCATGCCCGAAAAAAGATTAAAAAAAAAAAAAACGTCAATATTAATTTTTACAATTCTGAAAGTCGACAGGATAGTGATATTCAGAATGACTGTCAGAATTTCTGTTCATTCACTTTATTTGTTTTTGTGATATAATCTCAGGGTCCTATGTCAAGGGAACATTGTAGGCAATGCATTCCCTTTCTGACTGAAATTTTGTCTTTAAAATATATTGAAACTTTCATTTCAAAACTATTAAAAATTATCATATGTATTTTAAATATATTTGTATGAGTCTAACAAATTTCACGAGTATTTTAGCAAAATGTATAAAACTCCTAGAGATATGAATATGAATTCACTATTTTTATTTTTTTTCGGATCGTTGTATTTTTCAAAACTTAAATTGTTAATTAACGGACTATTTTAATCCAATTTTTATTTTATAAAGATGGCGCCTCTATGAGATTCCATATTGCTTATAATAATGAATTATAAATTAAAAATAATTTATATTTAAAAAAATTAAAAAAGCATTTATTTTTATATTTAAATGTAATGTAATATTCTGTAGAAACATATGGGGTTAAAAGTAATAATGTAAAAATGTGTGTGTTGGGGGGGGGGGGACCAATACCTTGCAGAAAGTATGCTATGCTAAATACCACAAGAAATAAAATCTCTTACATTTATTAAATATTAAATATTATTGTAAAGTGTATTATCTGATCATTTCAAAAATTCATAATATTGCTCCGTACCACAGATGTTTTATATAAGATGATATATTTATAACTATATTTATAAACGTATTCATCTATATATTTCTATATTTATAAACGTATTCATCTATATATTTCTATATTTATAAACGTATTATAAAAATAAAAGTTTATTTTTAAAAACAAATTGTATTTTTATTTCATTCCACTTGCATTAATTTCCATTGATTGCGTTCATTTCAACTTTATTGGTAACAAAATAAGGAGAAAAATAAATGCTTGTCATATCATATTTAAATTTTCTAGATAAAATGCACGGTATAGATAAGTCTGGAAATTATTCTGATAAAATCAAACATTTGGTTAAGTCAATGTAGAATTTACATGTGTGCATTTAATCAACATAATACATTAATGAGGATTTACTACTATGCGAATCGATACATCTTTATGAGTAGGAATTGCAATATCGGACTAAAATTTCAATACCGGTATTCGGTATCTTTTAGATCTGAATACCGGGATACCGGTTTTAATACCGGTATTAGAAATTTTAGAAAAAGAAAGGAAACACAGGTGTTTCTTTGCTTTTATTTGCCAGTTTTATTAGAGAGTATAAATATCACAAAAAAATTATTTGTGACTTATAAATTATAGTAGTATATAAAGAATCACAAAAGAGTAAAGGAAATCTTATTTATTTAAATCACAAAAAAGGGTAAACATCACTATTCAGTCTGTGGTACAATTACAATTTTTTAAAATGTGATCTTAAAAAAAATAATGCATCAATTGTACTGTCAATAAGCCTGAAAAGTAATTTTGTGCGAAAATGACCAGCTGTCGAAAACGCTCTTTCGGCATCTACGCTAGTTGGTGGTACTGTTAGCAATTTACCTCTAAATCCCTCATCCTCAAATAAATCGATTTCTCGTCAGATGGTTTTGGATAAAGCTGATTTCTGTATTGTATTCTGGTTTGTTGAAAATTTCTTATTTATCGCTAATTCTAATTTTTGTTCAAGGGGCAATTCCTTTTCACTGTCGACATTAGTGTCATTATAATCTTCGAAAACTGTGCCGAATTTTTCTGAATGTAGATAGGTGTGCGGGTAAAAAATTTTAAGAAAATATACTATAAACTTAATCAGATTTGAATTGTTTATTTTCTTTTCTTCTTTTTCATTTTCATTTTTAAAATCATTAAAATTATGAAAATACCATAAGACATTTTCTATTTCGGTATGCCGTTCTTCTGTGCGATTTTTCAATGTAATACATAATTCTTCAGATAGTGATGTGTGCTGTTCTTTCAGTGACTGCAACATGAAATTTATTGTTGCCATAGCTGTTAATAAATTAAAATCGATCTGACATAATGCCTCAATAGTCAGTTTTATTGGAAGTAGAGCTGATACAGTTCTGGATATTAAGTCGTCGAATTCATTATCTGAAAAATTAATTTACAGGTTTAAGTCGATTATTACATTTTGGATTGGATTTCTCAGTTTCAAAAATCGTTCCATCATTAGGAATAAACTGTTCCTACGTATTTTAGAATCTAATATTAACATATATTCTGTTTTATTTTCAGTTAGTATATATTTTATTAATATGTCATTTTTATAGGGGAACGTTTAAATATCTTAACAATTTTCCGAACTTTATAAATTATAGGAAGCAATTCTTGATAGGTAAATATTTCATCCTCATTAGCAATATCTTCTTCAACGATTACATTGTCATTTTCTTCATTGTCAATATCACTCTCACTCTTACTCTCTTCAAAGTTGGAATCCGAAGTTTCTATAACCATAGTATTTGGATTCTTCTGTTCTTTATTTTTTTTGGTATAATACATCTATTACTCGTAATGAATTCCATGAGCATGCTGATTTGCGCCAACTTGTCTCATAACTGTTGCTAACTTGTTTCATAACTGTTGCCAACTTGTTTCATGACTGTTGCCAACTTGTTTCATAACTGTTGCTCCATTAGTCGTTATGGATACAATGTCTTCTTTCAGGGATAATCCATGTTTAGTTAATTCAGATTTAAGCAATGAATTAAGCCATTAATTAGCTAATTAATTCCACCCGTTAGGGAGGCATAAAAACAAAACCGTATATTATTTTGCTCTTTTGGCGATCCCTGAACATATAGTGGAGACAATTTTAAAAATTTCTAGAAAATACCGAAAAAACGGTATTTAAACTTCTGAATACCAGTATTACAAAATTGTACAAATGGCTCAAAATACCGGTATTTGGTATCCCGGTATATTGGTATTACAATCCCTATTTGTGTGTCTATGCAGTCAAACTTTGCATTCAGAGTTCAAAACTATGCCTCAGATCTTACCAAATTTAAACTATGGCAAAATAATATTAGGGAAATGGTGAATTTCAGTGATGCCGGTTTCCATTTAGTAAAACTTCTAACAATTCTATTTCATTAAGCTCGTTGTCATGGATAAAAACTTATTCTAGGAACTTCGGTTTCCGATAACTCCCAATTAATAACGTGGAATCAATAAATTATTCAGAATTCAAATGTTTTCATATGTTTGACTCAAATCTGTTTTAGTGTAAATTTTAGTATGTAATATCATAAATTTTAATTAAGTTAAATTTTCTTTTTGAATTATAAGAATTCCACAATGAAATGTTAATAACTTTTGGTTTGAGAAGAATGTTAATCGAAATCAAAGTCATTTTTTTTTTCAGAATTTTTGCTCTATTGTTCAGTAAAAATAATTATGAAAACTATTTGGATGTAACATATTTCATTTTATTTTTCAATTGAACTCTTTTTTTATTGACTTTTATGTTAAATAAATTATTTTATAGTATTTTCGAAATGATCTGGTTAATAACAGCGATTAAAACAGATTAAGGTATTTTAAAATAAAATGTAGTAATGTTATTCTAACTTCATTATTTTTTCAAGATACTATTCTTCTAAAAAAATTTTTCTATTACTATTTTTCTAATTTAACGCAAATGTATTGACTTTCCAATTGATTTAAGCAAGAAACAGTTCTATAGTTATACGAAAGTAAGCTAGCAGGTATTAGCAGCTTGTGCATTGTAGCTTTGGAGAGGATGGTGTAATGACAATTATTCACTTTAATATCACACTGCACAATTTGATATACCTAAAATTTTGATTAACTTAATTATTAATTAACAAAGGAATAATTAATTTTATGACTTGGTGTAAACAAAAACATTTTAACTAAATAGTTGCTATTGTTTTTTTTAATTTTAATGAAATTTAATATTAAATTTTCTGAATAACACTTTCTAGTATCCTAAATTTTACAGAACTGCAGTTGTCCAGTAAAAAATATCGTGAAAATATAATTTAAAATGCATAAATATATATGGAGTTGGCATTTTATTATTTTTATCCCCCTTTGGCGATCAACTAATTCATCAAGATTAGTGTTTGCCACAATTTTCAGTTAAATATCTTATGCAATGTTACCTCTTAATAGTTTCTTCGGCAACATATTTTAAAGCTTCAAATTTTGACAGTCATATAAATCATACTATTATAGAAACTTCGAGAAATTATGTTCATTGTTCTATGCATATCCCTAATTATCTATTATCTCTCATGAAATTTAAGCAAAAGTGATAAAACAGTAAATATAAAGGTATACAGGGTGTTTCAAAACTCACAGGCAAAAATTTAAGGAGTGATAGGAAACATCTAAACAAACAATTTTCACCATACAATGCCTGGGCGGAGAGCAAGCAGCGGACCACTATGATGTATCCGTTACTGTCACATGAAAGAAAGAAGCACCAAACGGATAGAGAAGGTACTGAATAATTTCATTGACAAGTATGTCAAAATTACAGAAACTACCTGCTGTAATGCAGGCGTTACACCTGCGACGCAGTGAGGGGCGCACTTTTTCACACACATCCGGCATTTCTCGGACGGCACAGGCAGCAACAGAAATCCTGGCAACTAGGTCCCTTTCGGAGACGATAGGGCTTTCGTAGACGAGACTTTTCAAATGGTTTATGCTTTCTATCACAGCGCCATTTAGCGGTTCACCGCTTGCTCTTCGCCCATGCATTGTATGGTGAAAATTGCTTGTTTAGATGTTTTCTATCAACCCTTAAATTTTTGCCTATGAGTTTTAAAACACTCTGCATAATGAAATCAAATATATGTTTAAAAAATATGACTACTGAAAATTTAATACCTTAGCAATGAAGTCTTATATGTCTCACATAATATCTTTTTAAAATTCAATAGAATATTCTCAAAGAATTATTCACTAAAAAGATTCGCTGATTCATCATAAAATTCCGTTTTCAGTTTCACATTCGAGATTATTTAAACGTGACAGTTAATATTTTATTTTATTTCAATCTATAAATGTACTTTTGAAACTGATTATAAAGACTAAATTTTATGCAGTCCTTCGGTCAGATAAATCCTATTCAATAGGCCGGGCCAGGTTGACACCCATTTTGATTACGAATTTTTATTATTTTTTTTGCTAATGATTAAATAGCTGATATTTATTCCAACATCCTTTGGCAAGAATAAAATGGAATTAATAACAATTTGGTTAAAAAGTAAGCGAGCAATGTCGAGTTGAATGAGCTAACTCCATTTGTGTCAACATGCCCCGGAGCCGGGATACGTTGGCACTAAACTCGGGGCAGGTTGGCATTATATATTTGCATTTTTCTTAATTATGTTGTAGGTATTTATCTAAAAAGAAAATTTAAAAAAATGTTTTAACTAGTATTTTTTAATGAGCTAAAGTTTAAATAATAGAATTTAACTAAAAATTGCACTTTCATTTGCGAATTTAGGAACATTTAATCAAGATACAACGAACTGAGATCGTCTTCTAATTGCAAAAGTATTTTTATATATTTGTTGTCCCAATGTTTAAAGTCAGTGGTAGAAACATTTTTAAATCGGGCCCTTGAGACAATTGCTATTTCAGCATTATTGGGAAAAATAAATGCATTCTTTATTTTAGAACTTTTCTTGGGGAAACTCACCTTCCATTCTTGGGGGCTCTTTTAGTTCCAAATTTTTGCCACGAAAATTTTGAAATTTTTTTATCGTCAATTAACAGTTTCACTAATATATGTCAGAATAGCAACCTGCCTCTTCCTTTGTCCTTTTCTTATTCCTCGTCTTGTGCCAGCCTTTGATAAGTTCTTCCAATGGTGAAACTGAGTGTGGGATCAAAACTTTAGGATCTGGAGATGATAACACCTGTAGCAGTTGAGTGCTATTTCTTTCATACTCTGCTGCGGAAGTTTTGTCGGGGTCAGTAGACATCAGATTACATCAAATGTAATTCAAAAACGAAGATTCGCTGAGATACATTAGATGTGTCTTAACCCTTTAAAGGGCCATTTTTTTCTAGTCATATTATGTTAAAATATTTTTAGGCTTGGAATTAGAATAAGAAAAGGGATTCATTTCGCTTATTAGATAAATTTAATTTGATTCATTAATTAATTTGGTTAATTAATAATTAAGTAACAAATCAAGGCACATCATTTTGTCTGAGATAAAGAACTGAAGCATCTAAGTTTCTGACTTACTAAAAAAATTTGTCAGAACTTATGCCAACCTATATAATTCCATACAAAGATTGATAAATTTGGTGGGAAGCATACTTCCCACTGCCCTAGAAAGGGTTAAGGATGGTTTTTTGCGTAATTTTGAAGAAATTCTGAATTGAGAAATATGTTTGCGTTCAGTGGACTTATCCCAGCAGCTGCAAAGTCGGTTGTTATATTGATCTTGGTGGTAGCCAGGAGAAGAGTAGTGGCCATAAAATATGGAATATGTCTTATCCATATTCCCTAAGTCAGCAAGTCCGAAACTGCATTTGTTGTAACACTGTGTTAGAAAAATACAGAAAAGTTTATTTTATTAAATGAGGTAACCCTACTGAGATTAGTTGCTTCAGACTTTCTAATGGAAAAGGGGGCCGCGGTGACCTGGTGGTAAGGTCTCGGCTTCGGAACCGGAGGGTGTCAGGTTCGAGACCCGATTCCACCGAACCGTCGTGTAAGGGGGTCTGCTGCACGTTAAATCCGTCATGATCAAACGTCCTCCCGCTGATGTGGTGTGGTGTGGAGTGGAGAGGGGGGTGCCAGCTCAGGTGTCATCCTCGTCATCTGACCGTGGTTCAAAGTTAACTAAACCAAACGTTAATATAACTAAACCAAACCAAACCAATCTAATGGAAAAGGAAGAGTTCCTTTTTAAAAATAAGCTGAACCAGTCAGTGCTTACTTATTGATTTCCCTTCCATGAATCAGGCACCTTCCGTTTTAATGAAAGAACAAACTGGTAACTAAATTTGCGTACTTCTTTCGAACTGAGACCAAAATAAACATCAGAATTTCGTTTTACATATTCTGCGAGATATGCTTCCTCCTGACAGCTGAAAACGTTTTGTGTTGGATGGTAGCTGATAGGCACTCCCGGCTTTTGAAGCTTTTAGGCAGTAGCTTTTTACGGAAAGCAGAGGTATCCCATACTTTAAACAGCCTTTGAATGCGACAATTCTTTATGAAATATCCCTTAACTGCTTCAAAAATGGCCCCGAGAGTCGAAGCTCGAATTGTCGTACTTTTCCTGTTTCTAACTATGACTCTGAAAAAAAAAATATTAGTCATCGACATCATTCAAAACACAAGGCCAACCTGTTCTGCCCGGCCTGGTGCCAACATGCTTCGTCATGCCATTTTTAATTTGATTCCACTTTTTTTTAGAAATATTAAAGTAATTAAAAGACATATTCTCATGAACTTCTAAATACGAAATGCATCGCGCAATAAACTTCAATACTAATATTGTATACTCTAGAAGAAAACCAAGTGAGTGGTAAATAATTACTTTTCAAGCAAAAAATAACAATTTGACCTCTAGTATTTGCAGATTCATATAAAACTCACTAAAACTTCTGTAGTCATACTTCCTGTTCACTCTATTTCCACTTCTGCGGCCATTTAGTGGTTTTTAACAGCGCTTTTAGCCGAGTGACAATTTACTTCTGGTGCCAACTAGCTCCAGTAATCCCTGCTCATTTTTTATTTTAGCAGGCAATAGAGCAGGAGGGAATGCGTTCTGTTACTGCACGTTTACAGCAGCAGAATATCAGTACTGCGTTAAACAGCAGATAATATTAAGCAGTAAGTAGCTAAAAAGAAGTAAGTTTTCCTTCCTGTGCGAAGAGAAGCATATCAGTTTCCCTATGTTTCTCATAAATATTAAAATTTGCAAAACTTTAAAAGAAATAATGTGTTAGATTGATGATGGTTTTAAATACTGATCTGGAAAAAAAATGATTACAGATTTGGTAAACAATGTTCTTTCGTTTTGTCAATATGTTCAAAGCTCCTATCTATACTGGTAATTTGTTGCTTGGACTTCCATCTTTAATTAGCAAGAAAACTACATAGATTAGTTATTTAGTTTCATTTTCACACCAATTTAAAAATTAGAGAACAAAATATGCATTTCAGATATATTTTATCGTATTATATTGGGCCGCGGTGGCCTGGTGGTAAGATCTCGGCTTCGGAACCGCTAGGTTTCAGGTTCGTGACCCGATTCCACCGATGAACCGTCGTGTACGGGGGTCTGTTGCACGTTAAATCCGTCATGACCAAACGTCCTTCCGCTGATGTGGTGTGGTGTGGAGAGGGGGGTGCCAGCTCAGGTGTCGTCCTCGTCATCTGACTGCGGTTCAAAATTACGAGGTCCGTACCAAAATAGCAATAGTGGTGCTTTCCAACTTAATATAACCAAACCAAACAAACCAAACGTATTATATCCGAAAAGGCAGGAACGTATGCAAGTATACAAGAACTTATGTGCCATATATGGAAATGAAATCTTGAAAGAAAGGTTATGCCGAAGTCGGTTTGCAAAATTTCGATCTAGCGATTTTTCACTCAAGAAGGAGTAATGATCTAGCTGTCCACTTCAGGCTGATGAAAACCATCTCAAAGCCTTTATCGATTAAGATCGTCATTAAACGACACAAAAGTCCGTGTTATCTTGTTAACAAGATTATTTGAGGTATTTTTATTCTATTTTAACCTTCTTAATATATGTTGTTCGGATATGTTGTGCAAGTTCATAGATCAGCCATCTAACTCAAGGGGGGGGGGTGGAAATTTTCATTTCCACATAACTCTTTTTAGACTGAAATTGGAAAAATAAACCAAACTAGGCGAATTAACGTCTCATAAGACGAATCATTTTAGTAATAAATGTTTTTCGACAGCTGCAATTGCTTAAAAGTTAGAGGTTGAAAAGTAATTTTTAATCCTTAGCTCCGGCTATTTTTAAAATGATTTGCATTTCCTAATTCAAACAAATAAATAATTCTACGCCTACTTCCTGCTCTTATTTTGAAAGTATTTAAATGCGACTGGATTAAAGTTTAATAATTTAAATTAAACTCATTAAATAATAATTAAAAAAAACGGTAGTAAGTAAAAATGACCAAGTTTAGATGATCGGCTTCGAGTGTTTCAGCTCTTTTGAATGTATTTGATTATATTTATTTACTTAAATGCTGAAATATGGATCATGTTAGATATTTATTTCCCAATGAAAGTTGAACTATGGGAAATCAATACAGTCATTATTGATGGTCGCTTCAATATACTACGTTTCATTCTGTTTGTGTTTTGGCTAAGATTGAAAGGAATTTGAAAATATAAACTTAGATGATAAAGAATCTATGTCTGCATTCCAGTTTATCGAGAGTAATTTTTTTAAATTTAATTTTTAATTCAGAAAGAAGAACGAAATTATTTTTTGCAGAAAAAATAAGCATTCGATATGAAAGAATTAAAGAAGAAACATAATTGCTGTATCTAGCTTAAAAATAATATATTCTATACAAATGAGACCGCTTAAAAATAATATATTATACAAATGAGACCGCTTAAAAATAATATATTCTATACAAATGAGACCGCTTAAAAATAATATATTCTATACAAATGAGACCGCTTAAAAATAATATATTCTATACAAATGAGACCGCTTAAAAATAATATATTATACAAATGAGACCGCTTAAAAATAATATATTCTATACAAATGAGACCGCTTAAAAATAATATATTCTATACAAATGAGACCGCTTAAAAATAATATATTCTATACAAATGAGACCGCTTAAAAATAATATATTATACAAATGAGACCGCTTAAAAATAATATATTCTATACAAATGAGACCGCTTAAAAATAATATATTCTATACAAATGAGACCGCTTAAAAATAATATATTCTATACAAATGAGACCGCTTAAAAATAATATATTATACAAATGAGACCGCTTAAAAATAATATATTCTATACAAATGAGACCGCTTAAAAAGAACTCCTTTTTTGTGTACAATGGCATATCCAGCTAGCACACTGAACTATAAATGTTTGATATTTAAATCTATATGTAAGTCAATATATGTACTCACTTAAAGACAAAACCGTCGTCGTGTTATTATATGAATTGAAATAATAATAAATATTAGAACGAAATTCAGGACATTTAGAGTAATAATAAGAAATTGTTTTCCAAAGAATTTGTTATAATCTAATAATCTAATAAACATAACTTTGAATGTATGTGTTGAGCATAATCTTAAGTAATTTATTTTATTACCGAGTTTATCTCTTTTTGAACAATTATTATTCTTATATGTAAATACATGCTGTATATTTCTGGTTATAACTGATTTTAATTTATCTTTCAAATATTTATAATCAAAAATTCTGCAAAAAGTATATAAATTGAAATAAGAAAAGATCATTTTGTAAATGAATGAATTGCTCACTACAAATTCTGAATGTATATCTTTGAAAGCTCTTTTATTAGATATCATATGAATTATAGTGCCTTCTAGCCTCAAAGACTCCAAACGAAAATTGGAGTGCTAAGGTTACGAAAGCTTAAGGTATCCGACTAGGTTAAAAACGTGAAATTGGATGAAAAATTCCTATTTTTATTTATTTATTTCTTTATTTTTGTAGTTTCAAAAAAAAGGGGGGGGGTAATTTTCTGTTTTTAGTGATGTCTTCATTTTGTCTCTACTTCAATGAGAAACTAAGTTATAGCAAATTTGTACATGCCAAGTTATTTGTACTTTCCAAATTATACAACATGTAAGTGAGGCTCATTTATAACCATTTAAAAACTTCAAATGAATTTTCTGAAGAATGAGTTTTTTCATAATTCTCATGCACGAGCATCGTCATATCTCAAAAATAATCAAGCTATCTTAATGAAATTTATAATTAATGCCTCGTTATGTTATGAAAATTGTAATGAACTATGGATTTGATGTTGAAAGCTCTAAAAACGGTTTTATGATTGTTTAATATTGTAAATATTGTTGGAAGAAATTCCAAAATTTCATATATTACACGTAAAATTTTTATTTTTGAATATAATTCTTAGATCATAGATATACTATAAGATATGTTATACACGTGATGTTTCGTAGAAAAATGAAAAATTTAATTTTATTTCCTAGAACAATCCTAG
Source organism: Argiope bruennichi (assembly GCF_947563725.1). Classification (NCBI taxonomy): domain Eukaryota; kingdom Metazoa; phylum Arthropoda; class Arachnida; order Araneae; family Araneidae; genus Argiope; species Argiope bruennichi. The sequence goes on along the minus strand of NC_079152.1, from coordinate 96,100,119 downwards.
TTTGCAAATAAATGCTAAAATATACATCAAAATATTTTTTTTCTCCAAAAGCTATATATATATATATATATATATTTAAATAATATAATATGTACCTTTATGTTATGTATGTATAATATATGTACCTTTATTCATCATTTTATCCTTATATTAATAAAAAATATCGTATGAACATTGATTTTTTTTTTTTTTTTGAAAATTCTCCACCGTACCTTTTCGGAAACCTTAATAAAATTGCTCGCGCAAGATCTAGGATTTCCTTGAAAATGAGATATTTTTCTTAGAATAAATGATTTTTATAAACAGATAAATTAACGATGATGAGAAAATATGAAACAGTAATTTATAAGTGATTTAGTTCTACTATTCATCATTACTCTCTTGATTCGGAAAATCATTTGTTTATCTATTATTATTTATGTGTATCTAAGAAATTTATGTTTATTTATTATAACTATGTCATGATTATTTACTAATGATAGAATACAAATAATAACAATTCCATTAACTAATTCAAATTTCATCACATCTTTTAATCTATCAGATATAGTAGATATTAGTGTCTAAAAGAAGGAAGAATTTCAGCATATGTTGTATATATTACATCATAATATTTCCTTCATTATTAAATTTTTGTTTTTATAATACCGGGCATGAGAATCGTGTGCTTTGCAGAATACTAAAAATCGGATAACCATTTTAGATATTTTTTTTCACTGATTGAAATTGAAATTTGAAAAAGAACTGCAATTTTAATTACATGATTACATATCAAATATTATTATTATTTTTTTTGGTTTTAAATTTTTGAGATGTGGGAATTGCATATATGGCAAATTGTGGATGATGACCAACGGTCTTCTCTTTAATATATTTGGTTTGAAATTTTGTGCGGATCTGCCTTTTAGATTTTTAATGTGTTCATCAAATTTTAACTGTATCGGTTCTTACGTTTTATAGTTATCTTGTTCAGCTGTAAGACAGTCAGGTAGAAATACTTCCTGGGTTTTTTATATATAAAAAAACAAAACTTTCAGTAGTAATTCTCAAATTTGGTGTATTGACCATTTTCCACATTTTGTCTGCCATATTATTTTTGAGTCAAATATATTCACAGACTGAAAGACTTAATTACAAAAATATGTCAAGTTCTGAAAAACGGAGGTAAGTCGAAATGGATTTTGATTATAACAATATTTTTTCTTTGTACACTTCGTATATGAAAAAGTAAAAAGTTATTTGTAGTAAAGAAATGTATCACGGTTTGATTATTAGAAAAAAAAGTTAACATTCTTAATTTCTAGCACATTATCATTATTATCAACAAAACTTAACACAAAACATATTTAAACATCTTTCACAGATCCTAATTCCACAAATAAATATCAGCCCCTGACACTCTATTCAAAGGGGCCACTGAAAAATACACATAAAAAATATAGAATTTTATTATATACTACACGTTTCCTTTCACGGCACTCAAAAACTCAAAAATCCACTAAAAGGAAAATTATGCAGAGCCAAATAAAATGTATGTTTCTCAAGATACTGCCTCTCGCACATTCACCGACGGAACAAGTTTTCAAATATCCCCGTTCTTTCTGAAAGTAAAACCTAATCCAATGGCAAAAGAAACATGTTCTCAGAGCGTAACTTATACTTGCTGTTTACATTCAGTGATCTGGTACGGGCTGTTACAGTCGTTTGCTCTAGCGATTGCTACAGCGAATCCTACTCTCCATTCCTGTATTGCTCTTTACTCATTCTTCTTATTGCATTCGGCTAGATCATTTAGGAGTTTGTCTTGAAAGTTTGTCACAGCTGACAAACACTTAAGGAGCCTGGCGTTCTAATCCTTAAAAAGAAAGTTTCGAACGAAATCAGATTAAGTCAGCTATAAAAGAATTTCTCATTTTGGCTTCGGGCGTTTTTGTGATGATTATTCACATTTGTGTTAGATCTCAGAATTTGTTTTGGTCTTAACGAAATCGAAATTTATTAATGTTATTGAAGGTAATCTATTCGCGCCTTTGAAATGAATGAATTAAATTCATAAATTTCAATCCATTTGGGAAATTGTTCATAAGCATTTAAACGACCATCCATTAATTGGAGGTATTTAACTACAACTGGGCGCCGCCTTTGGTGACCACCTGGCTCGCAGAGATCGTTGATTTTTTAGGTTATTAAACGTATATTATATCGAATGCATTTTTAAAATTTCAAGTTTATTTGATTGGTATAATAATAGGACTTTGAAAATAGGACTTTAATTTAATAATTCTGCAACAAATTATTATGGGCACATATTAAAAGTGTATATATTGCGTAATATAAGCTGAAATTAAAATCCTATTTCGGAATTAATGATTAAGTAATTTTATTATCTTAATTTTAACATTAGAAAAGGCATGCGATTGAATATTTTAATAAGTTTGAATTTCAAAACATTAAAAAAGTAACTGAAGTTAGCACTGCTCTTAAAAAGCTTTCTCCAAGCAAAACTAAACCAACCGAATCTAACATTAAAAACATCCTAACATTGTAAATTAAACTTCAAGAATTTATTAAAAGCAGAGAAGAAAAACTGTATAAAAATGGAATCAATATGATTCATTTTTCAAGAGATATTTTATTTAGTTTTAAGATAAAGCAAAAACCTTTTTGGGAAATTAATAGTTTTGGAAGTCATCTATTTCCACTTGGTAAGTCATAGCGAGTTATTCATAGTGATGGTTAAATCTATTTTAACTCTCGATAGTTAAAATTTCCGATTAAAATTTAATTCTTAATTTCTTTTACATCTTCTGACTGAATGAAGTTTTTGATACGACTAGCAGCATTTATAATATAATAATTTTATTTAATTAGTGAATTAAGCGCAGCAGTAAAAACACTGAATAAAGCGGTCTACTGAAATTTTAGTACATCGATATGTTTACATTTCATTGTTGCCATTCCGTAATCTCTACTTTTAATAAAGCTAAATGAGTGTGTGTGTGTGTGTGTTGGCGCTCTACAGGCCAGACCGTTTAACATACAGCTATCAAATTTGGCATACCTATACCTTAGAGGACGAAAATCTTGCATCTTGGAGCGATTTTTTACAATTTTTAATTGGAATTTTAATTAATTAAAAATTGAGTTAAATTTCGGCGTTTTTCCGTTATAACTTTCAAAAATATTACAGCATAAAATTGATTTTTACATCTTATTGATGTTTAAAAAATTATCTTTTCAATGATGCTAATGTTTTAACGAACAGATTAAATTTCTATTTTAATGAATTTTAAAGAATAATTTAATTATATTTTTCAACAATTTAATTCGCGCAAAATAAAAATAAAATTTAAGCCACACGAGCACGTTACACGTTAATGGAAAAAAAAAATGAGCTTTTATCAACGAGTTACCATCATAATGACATAAGCTCAAATTAAAAAATAAGTTTACTATTATTACAAATTAAATATATACAAATTTAATTTTCTTCATGTGTTTGTATAAAATTAAATAAATATGAAACATGATATTTTTTGAAAAATAAATGCAAGGAAACGTTTTCTATGATCTTTCACAATACCTATATTACTAATTTAATTTCTCGCCTAATACTTTAAGCATTGTAAAAACAAAACAGCAAAATTATCTAAATATTTTTTTGCTTAAAAAAAAAGCAAAATTTCTTTTAAGGAAAAAGAGATAGACATGGTTACCGAAACAAGAAACGCAAAATTTATTTGCTGAAGAATTGAAAAAAAAGTGCTCTATGATGCAGCACCTTTGAGAAAACTTTTTAAATTCTCAATTCTGAATTTAATAAATAAAATTATTTCAATGAGATGGCTATAGCAAATGAATTCACTTCAGTTATACATGTAGACTACACATATGACGTGTAATTCCATCTTCATATTAATTATTTTATAATTATTGCCAGGGATACAAATTCAATCTATTCTTCATTTTCATCTCCTTGCTTTGAAATTTATTGAATGTATTTGGACCAAAATTCAATGATTAGTAACATATTAATTAAATACAAAATGAGGAAGCGGAAAGACTTACTGGCAACATTATGCAAAAAGGATTAGCTTTAAAAAGTTCCAAAATTTTGAGGGTTTTTGTTCTTTTAAATGCTTTTTTATATATTTATCTTTAAAGGTGGAATGTGAACCTTTTTTTGTTGTGTTTTTATTTGATATTTTAAAATAAACCAAAATCATGTGGTTTTTTGTTAAAATATTTGCTAAATTATCATTTTAAATTGAAGCTTTGTATCGAAATTATATACAAAAATTGTTCATATTTTTATATATTTCACAACTTTTGGGTTCTTAAAGTTGTTCTGACGAAAAAAGTCATGGAAATTGTTTCCGAATGCACAAGAGATTTTAAATTCCTGAAGTAATTAAAAAGTAAAGAACGAACAATTTTCAGATATATTTTTTTGTTTTTATTAAAAATTTGGATTAAAGATTTACACTACGTTTAGAAAATAAAATAGGTCCTTTCTCTCATGAATTTAAATATTCCACGGCCTACTTATCCGCATTCTTTTTTACATGTTTTCTGTTGACCTACATTTTTATGCTAGTTTTACTCACTTCAAACAAAAACATTTCATGTTGAAAGCCTCAAATGAAATTTCGCTTAAGGGGCTAAACGGAATATTATGGATTTGAAAGTTGAAAAGTTTATGATATATATATATATCTTGTTCCCAATTTTTTTCAAAAAAACCATTGGTTTATACAACCCAATGAGAAAGAAATAATTTATCCCTTTTAGACATTTTCTCATCTTCAATTCCTTCTTAGTGAAATATCGTCTGCTAGGAAACTTTTAAACCTTGCTTTATAAAGCTTCATAAAAATGAAAGAAAAATAGAAATTCATTGGAATAGTTTAAACTTTATTTTTATGATCTCTACAATTCCCATTATGTAAAAAGCTAATATTTACTTTGGAAATTAGCTTCAAGTGATGTGCTGCGTTTCAAAGAAATTCTTTCAAATTTTCTTCTCGAAAAACTTTCATAAAATCTGAATAAAAGAGGTGATTGGCCTGTGATGAAAGGCGTTTTAGTGTTAGGTCAACAAACAATCTTATGAGTCCCATTAAATATTATAAAAAAGTTCTTTGGTGAAACACGCTTTTGCTGCATTCAAAAAATAAGTATTAATTTTCGACAAGTTATTCTATCTCATTTATTATAAATAGCATACAATGATCAAAATGTGTAACTATAAAGTCTGTGTAAAATGCGAACTGTCTATATTTAAATTGTTTAATTGGTTATAAAATTGCATGAAAAATTAATTAAAAAATTTTCAGAACAAGAAACTATTTTTAATTTTGATTTCGAAATTAGTATGTAATTGAATTCAAATTAGATGAACCTAAATGAATTCTAAGTGGTGACATCATTATAAAAATTTATCGTTTGATTTTGAAAATAATTTAATGCATTTATTGCACTTTAAATAACTTTTTTTATAGGGCTTTACTTACCCTAACCGATTTCGTGTTTATACAGACGAAATTTTGTGAGTGATTTTGCACAATCTTGCTTTTATGTTATTGTTTTAAAATTTAAAGTATCTATGAGTATTCTTGATGAAAATCGCCAATCTTGACATACCAAGAATTTAATTAATTGTTTACTTGTAACTTTTAATTAATTAAATTCATTGTGATTCTGTACGATTAATCAGGAATTTAGCAAAAATTCGGTTATAAGATTAAAAATATTTGTGCTAATGAATTGTAAGTTAAGGAGTAAAAAATTAAGGAATGACAATTTATAAAAATGCAAAATTTTTTGAAAGAAATATGCACTTTTTTACGTTTTAAAAAGGAAAAAAGTGTTTTCATCAGTATTTTGTGATCAAAACTTAAAAACTATACAAAAATAAAATTTATAAACATAAGGCATTGAAAACGATAAAATCAAGAAATTCAGACATAATCATTATCATATCCAAGGAAATATTAAATATACAATAAAATTTAAAATATATCATGTAGATCATAGCAATTCCAATTTACTTAATTATTGATAATCCACTTTACATGTTTCTCAAGACTTTAACAACGTAATTATGACAAAATACTTCATATTTAATATACCTTTTTGAAAGAAATGAAATACATATTTTATAGATTTTACAACGTGTTATACCACTACAATGTTTGTTGAAATTTATAAGTACAGAATGTCCACTCTTATTTCAGCCTAATAGCTAATTTCTAAACAGTTATATATTTTTGTATAATTCCAATTGGTAAAAGGCATTGAATGAAGAGAAGAATTATATTTTATATTGAATGAATCAATAAATGTATTTCTCAAAAGTTATGAAATCTGTTTTATTTTCAGTCATCTTTAGTAAAATCTATTTTAACATTGTTACATTTTAAACAAAAAAAAAATCCTTTCTTCTGCTATTAAAACTGGTTTACTTATAAAGTTTTGAAAAATGTTAGATGAATGTTGTAGGAAAACTTTTGTGGCTCGAGAAACGTAAACGATTCCTTTAAGAGATCATTTACAAATTTAAATTATGCACTGTTATACACTGTTCAAATAGTTCCTTCACATAAATTTATTTATGACCTTTATTTAGTAGCCCAATTTTAGTCATAAAGATCCTTTAAGGGATCGTTTACAAATTGAAACTATACACCACGTATTAATTTTCAAATAGATCCTTAAAGTAAATTTGTATATGACCTTTATTTAGTCGCTCAATTTTAGTCCTTAAGGGATCGTTGACAAATTTGAATTATAAATTTATTGCTTACAATTAATAGGTTTACAAACTGGAATTATAATAAATTATTTGAATTCATTTTCAAATAATTTCTTAAAATAAATTTGTCACAATATTTAGTCGCTCAATTTTTAATCATAAAATAGTCATCATTTTTTAAAACTAAATATAACTGATAACATCGTAGGATCTTATAAAAGTTCGAATTTGTAACTTTTCCAGAAATTCATTTATTCATACAAGCTACATAAAATATAATTTTTCCAATCATTTGAACAATTTTTTCGATTTGAACTCTGGGTGCATGCACCTCCAGGCATTTAGAAATCAGACATCGGCCCACTATGCACTTGGGACATATTATCAATTTTGAACAAATGCTTAATTTAGATCTGGAAAACACTGCAAAATTTTGTAACATAATCGCCACATCATGTTATAAAGGTCTCAAATACTGATCAACACTTCCACTTTTTGGTTTGAACTCTCAGAATTTTGATTGAAGATTGCAGGAATGCCCCTCCTTGAAATTTTCTCTCGCATTTCCTAAAAAGAAAGCGTTATCTCTTGTTCCTGCTTATAAGAAAGTAGAGCTTGAGCAAGAGCGCGGAAGTCATGAGAGTTTAAATTTTTATTTTTAAAGTCTCGCATATGAGCGTTTTGTACTTCGAAGAAGGATGAAGGAAAACGGAGTAGGCATTTTGTAAGCACTTTTGCACACGGATTAAAATCAAAATTTGGAGCAAAATTCTCCAAGTCTCACGTTGTTTTACTTACCGCGCTTAAATGCATAAAATGTTTATACTGACAGGCAGGCAACATTTTGACGGATTTGGTTTAACATTTGATGTTCATCTATGTACAAATTAGATGAGGAAACTGTGCATTAAATTTTAATCTTTCTAGTTTTTTTTTTATTTTGTACTTATCATGTTGATTTATCATGTACTTATCATGTTGATCAGACAGACACATAAATTTCCTGTGAATGAATTTCTTTCAAAATTTTATAGAAATCTGCAAATTTAATGCAATAACCATGTCCTGATTTCCATCAATTTAACACGAAGTGTTTTTGAGTTCACAGACAGACAAAATTCCAAAATTGCCTTTTCTGGATTCAGGTAAACGTAAACTTCATCCGAGATTTAAAAGTTCGTCAGAATATCGAGATCGAATTTTTTGATCATTATAATGCTTTTTTTCTACACTTCGTGTATTATGAAGTAAATCTAATTTATCATCTAGAGTTCCTATTAAAAAATAAATAAAAGCAAGGAACAATTTTGATTTTAAAAAATCCTTCTTTCAAATTTCGAACTACTTATCCCTTATATTATGGTTTCATTGTATTTAAGATTTAAGTAATGCATATTATTTTCATTTGATTTAATTGCATCAACTGTTGCAATATGGTTGAAACAAGTTCTATAAACAAAGAGTTTATAGAAGAAATGCTAATCTCAAACCATTAACATGTTAACAAAAGCAAAATAGAATATTCTGCTTTAAAATTATTGACTAACTTTTTTTTTTTTTTTTTTTTTTTTACCACAGCATTAATTTTGGCAAAAGTAAGTGAAACCTTTCTTAAAGCATTAAATTTTTTTAAATCTCTGTATAACCGTAAAACAAATTGTTACGAATTATATTTAAAATTAATATTGAAAATTTATAAAAGAAATGGATAGTAAAATAATATTACACAATAGCTGCTTTTTAAATTTTTAAATTAGTGCAAGTATGGATTTGTATAACTATGTGCTCGAAATTATTTAAGCAAAATTTTAAAATCTCGATAAATTTTATATTAATTAAAAATCTCACTAAAATTTTATGAAACATTTTTTTATATGTCTATTATCCAAGAAGTAATTATGTGCCGGATTTGTTAGTTATAGATCCAGCATTCTGCTCTGCACAGCACGACATTCTATGTGCAGTGTGCAATATTATATCTCGAAATTTAGTGAAAGCATGCCAGTCTATAAATATTATCATGTAAAATATGTGCTGTTCAGCACATTAATAAAACATAATTTATATGTTGTTTGTGGCAGAATCTTATGATTTTGCTTAACTCTCATGATTTTATTCTATGTGTTTTTCTTTTCAAAATCAACACAAATTCCATGCTATCTCAAAGAAAATAAATTCTGTTTTACCAGAAAGATAAATTGTACAATGAAAATAGTACAAATTTGAGATATTTTTGCCCTCTTGAATACTCGTGAATTCTGAAATAGAATGTATTATTGTCAACAAATAGTATTTCCTCACAGAGGAATCATTAGATTTTTCAGACCTTTCTGAGTCCGAAAAAAAAAATGCATTTATGTAATAATATCTATTTGGCATCCGTTTTATCATAGAAAATAAATTAGAATTTATCAAAAATATAAACCGCAAAATGAAAACAGTACAAATTTGTAATATTTCTGTCCTCGAGAATCGCTGTGAATTCTGAAACAGTATGTATTTTTGTCAACAAATAATATTTCCACAAAAGATGAATCGCTAGATATTTAGGTCTTTCTAAACCTGAAAAAAAAAAGCATTTTTGGAATATTATCCATTTGTTCCTTTGTGAATTTGATCAGTTAAAAACACAAGGAGTTCAAAGAATTAAATTCTGTATGATGTTTTAACATCCATATTGAAAATTTCTATCAAAACTTGAATGAAATTTCTGTTTTTTTCGTCTGTATAGATGTATCAGAAAGGTAATAAGATGGTTGGATGTAATTTTAAATGTTGAGTTATCAGCAAAATGAATATGTGCGTTTAATTTTAGATTAAATATGCCTTTCTCTTTACTGTGTATCAGTATATTTAATATGTCTAAGAAAACGATAAAATTAAAACGCCAAATGCTAGATCAGAGGTAAATTGCTATACGATGCAATTCCATTTATTTGTACTATGCGACTAGGGATTGCAATACCGGACCAAAATTTCAATACCGGTATTCGGTATTTTTTAAATCTTAATACCGGGATACCGGTTTTAATACCGGTATTAGAAATTTTAGGAAAAGAAAGGAGACACAGGTGTTTTCTTAGTTTTATTTGCCAGTTTTATTAAAAGGGTAAATATCACAAAAAATAATTTGTAACTTATAAATTATAACAGTATATAAAGAATCACAAAAAAGTAAAATTACAACTTATTTATTTAAATCACAAAAAAAAGTGTAAATATAACTATTCAGTTTGTGGTACTATTACAAATTTTTGAAATGTGATCTAAAAAAACATAATGCATCAATTGTACTGTCATTACGCCTGAAAAGTAATTTTGTGTAAAAATTACCAGCTGTCGAAAACGCTCTTTCGCATCTACGCTAGTTGGTAGTACTGTTAGCAATACGCGATATACTTTTTCCAAGTATTTACCTCTAAATCCCTCATCTTCAAATAAATCGATTTCTAGTCGGATTTTTTTGGATATAGCTAATTTCTGTATGTATTGTATTTTGGTTCGTTGAATTTTTTTTATTTGTCGCTCATTCTAATTTTTGTTCAAGAGACAATTCCTTCTCACTATCGACAGTAGTGACATCATAATCTTCGATAATTGAACCGAATTTTGTATGTGGATAGGTTTGTGGGGAAAAAATTTTAAGAAACTTTAACTTAACTAATTTAATAAGATTTGAATATTGGTTCTTTTCTTTTCTTCTTTTCATTTTCATTTTTAAAATCATTAGAATTATGTAAATATCATAAGACATATAATTCTAATATATAATTCTTCAGATACTAATGTGTGCTGTTCTTTCATTGACTGCAACATGAAATTTATTGTTGCATTAGCTGTTAATAAATTAGAATCTCTCCGACATAATGCCTCAATAGTCAGTTTTATTGGAATTAGAACTAATTAGTTCTAGATCTAAAGTCGATTTCACCATCTGAAAAATTAATTTACAGGTTTAAGTCGAGTATTGCTTTTTGGTTTGGATTTCTCAGTTTCAGAAATCGTTCCATCATTAGAAGTAAACTGTTCCAACGTGTTTTAGAATCTAATATTAACATATATTCTGTTTTATTTTCAGTTAGTATATATTTTAGTAATACTTCCTTTTTATAGGGGAACGTTTAAATATCTTAACAATTTTTCGAACTTTATAAATTATAGGAAGCAATTCTTGATGGATTAATATTTCATCCTCATTAGCAATATCTTCTTCAACAATTACATTGTCATTATCTTCTTTGTCAATATCACTCTCACTCTTACTCTTTTCAAAGTTGGAATCCGAAGTGTCTATATCCACAGTATTTGGATTCTTCTGTTCTTTATATTTTTGGTATAATATATCTATTACTCCTCATTGAATTCCATGTCAATAGCACAACTGCTGATTTGCACCAATCTACTTTCCAACTTTTTTCATAATTGTTGCTCCATCAGTCGTTATGGATACAATATTTTCTTTCAGGGATAATCCATGTTTCGCTAATTTAAATTTAAGCAATTAATTAAGCCATTAATTAGCTAATTAATTTCGCCCGTTAGGGAGACATAAAAACAAAAACGTATACTATATTGTTATGTTCGCGATACCTAAACATATAGTGGAGACAATTTAAAAAATTCTAGTAAATACCGAAAAACCGGTATTTAAACTTGTGAATACCGGTATTACAAAATTGTAGAAATGGTTCAAAATACCGGTATTCGGTATCCCAGTATACCGGTATTGCAATCCCTATATGCGACCAAGCTATAATAAAAATGATATTATATGTTAATATAAGTAGAAATATTTTATATTGCTTTTCGGAGCAATGAAGTTTCTCCTAAGGCGGATAGTTTTACTAATAGCTCTGATGGATATTGAATGGATAACGAGTCAGTGATTTCCAACCTTGGGGACTATTTGGCGACAAAACACGAGTGTTTTCCGAAATTGCTGGAATTTTGTAAATAAATCGATTAGGAGCGAAGTTACGATATCTTTCTAGAAGCTTCTTTGCCCTCTTATGGCAGCTATAAGAAACTGACAAGTGAATCAATTGATGGTAATGTGAAGTCACACTCTTCATAGGCCATCCCGGAGGCTTAATGCTGTTACTGTAGTTTATTACAGATTTGCTGGTTGTATGCTGCTGTGTATTGCAAGTTCTATTTTTTATACACTTTCTCTGCGTTTTGCTATTGTGAGTTCGTGCAATCGTGTCTAATAAAATGCCGTTATCTTTTAATGGAACTTTTGGATTTTTCATCGTAACGGATGAATATGGGAAAACTTCTGTAACAATAAGCAAAGAATTAAGGGAGAGAACATTTTCATGAATTTTATTTTCAGACATTATATAGTATCTATTGCAATCTGTATGATGCTTGTTTATTATGAACCTCACAAAGTTATGACGCAATTAAAACTTTTTGATATATTTTTTTTTTTTATCATTTCTTTTATTTTCTAAGATCATATTTGAGAATAGAACTCAGTATAGGTGCTCCCAAAGAATGATATAATGATTTGCCTATAAGTTTTGAACTAGCCTTGCAACTAATTATATGAGCCCGGCCAGTCTAAAAACACCAGTATCTCAAAACTCAGGAAGATTATTCCTTGATGAAAACAGAATGGAAGCAAGCCCTTCAGAGAAATTACAAATGGGGAAGGGCAGCTATTCAATCATCAAATAAAAGTATGTCAAATTTTCAATAATTTGTTGCGGCATAAATCATAAATATTTTATTTAAAAGTAGCTAACGATTATTTTAATAATTATAAATTTTATTTTGTAAATAGTTGTAAAATTCAGATTGGCAACAGTGATACTTTTGGAACTTGCTGTTTATAAACGATGCTAGAATGTTGAATGTAAATAAGTTGATGTAAATTTGATAATATTATCTATATGTAATATTTAGTTTGATAGTACGTTGTCTGCATTTTATTTTTGTTGATGCACGAACACAACAATTGGTGACCCTGGTTTTACGATGACAACGGATAGCGAACATTCTACGACTGAAACAACTACTGTTATGGATGCCGAAGCAAATAAAGTAAGCATAAAAATTCCACCATTTTGGTGTGAAAAACCAGACATTTGGTTTTATCAAGTTGAAGCTCAGTTTGGAATAAATAAAATTTCTACTGAAGAAACTAAATTCAACTATTTGGTTTCCCAGCTTGAAACGAAATATGTTGAGCATATATGGGATATTATTAAGGACACTAAGCCTAATAAATATGCCCTGGCGAAAGAAAGACTTTTAAATATGTTCAAAGAAAGTGAAAACAAGAGAATTCAGCGCATAGTTACTGGAATAGACCTTGGCGATAACAAGCCAAGTCAGCTTTTGCAGAAGATGAAAAATTTAGGAGCGGACGATTTTTCAGAAAAAGTGTTGAAATCTTTATGGCTGGATAAAATGCCTGATTTTATTCGAAATATTCTTCTTGTAAGTGAAGAAGGTTTAGACAAACTGGCTACGATGGCTGATAAAATTCATGAGATGAAATCGGAAAAGGAAGTTTGTGCTGTTTCGCCAAATGTTAACTATACTGATGCTTTATTTGCAAGAATAGCTGCTTTAGAACAAAAAATTGATTCACTGCAAATAAATGACCGTTCTAGATCCAAATTTATAAATCATCGCCGGAATATATCTCGAAGCCGCAGTCGTTCAACTAAGCGATTTAACCAGAAAGGTAAATATTGTTTTTATCATTTTAAATTTGGCGATCGTTGCCGACCTGAAAAATGTTACTCGCCATGTGCTTGGAGCGAAAAGGCGGGAAACTCCAAGATGCAACAGGATTAGCGGCTACCGCTGTTGCTGATATTAATGAAAGCCGCAAGTTTCGTTTATTTGTAAAGGACAAAAACACAGGACTGCGGTTCTTAGTGGATTCAGGAGCTGATGTTAGTCTTATTCCTGCAACTCATCGAAATAAAACAACAGATGATTTTAAACTATATGCGGCGAATGGAACAGAAATTCCTACTTATGGAATTAAAATTTTGAGCTTAAATTTAGGACTTAGAAGAGAATTTAAATTTCCTTTTATATTAGCTAAAGTTGATAAAGCAATAATAGGAGCTGACTTTTTGAATAAATTTAAGCTTTTAATAGATATTCATAACAAACAACTTATTGATGGAATAACTAATCTGTCCGTTCGACACCACGTAACAACAATATCTGTTGATGATGTTATTAGTACTTTGGATAAAACTTCTAAATATGCTAATTTGTTACAACAATATCCAAATTTAACTAAACCTAATTTAACAGTATCTAAATTTGAACATGATGTTGAGCATTTTATCACAACAAAAGGACAACCTACTTATTCCAAAGCTAGACAACTGGATTCCAAGCGATTACATATAGCAAAACAGGAATTTCAATACATGTTAGAAAATGATATTATTCGACCATCTAAATCACAATGGTCCAGCCCTCTTCACATGGTGCCTAAGAAAGATGGTTCCTTCCGACCATGTGGGGATTATCGACGTTTGAACGCTCAAACCATACCAGATCGTTACCCTATACCTCGATTAGAAGATTTCAACCACATTTTAAAGAATACTCGAATATTTTCTAAAATTGATTTGCATAAAGCATTTTTCCAAATTCCGATTAATGAAGCTGATAAGAAAAAAACTGCTATTATAACACCCTTCGGCTTGTATGAATTTAATGTAATGAGTTTTGGTTTGCATAATGCTCCTTCCACCTTTCAAAGATTTATCAATGAGGTATTTAGAGGACTAAATTTTGTTTTCCCATATTTAGACGATGTTTTAATTGCGTCGACTACAGAAGAAGAACACGTAAAACACTTAAAATTAGTTTTTGATAGATTGCAAAAATATGGATTGAGACTTAATATTTCTAAATCTATTTTTGGAGTTAAAGAACTGGAATTTTTAGGATTTTTAATTACAAGTGAAGGATTAAAACCTCTTCCTGAAAAAGTTAAAGCAATTCTCAATATTAAACTGCCAGAAACTATTCATCAACTACGGACTTTCCTTGGAATGGTTAATTTCTACCGTCGTTTTTTGAAGAACGCCGCTAGTACTCAAGCCATTTTACACGAATACTTAAAAGGAGCAAAGAAAAAAGATAATCGGAAAATAACTTGGAACAAAGAAGCCATTGAGCAGTTTGAAAAATGTAAAAAAGATTTGGCAAATGTTGCTGTGCTATCTCACCCAAATCCTGAATTACCTCTTTCATTGTGCACAGATGCTTCCAATACAGCAGTGGGTGCAGTTCTACAACAACTTGAAAATGGTAGTTGGAAACCAATTGGATTTTTTTCCAAGAAGCTTAACCACGCACAACAAAATTACACTGCATACGATCGGGAACTTCTCGGAATTTATTTATCCATTAAATATTTCAAACATATTCTAGAAGGAAGAAAATTCACAGTGTATACTGACCACAAGCCATTAATCTACGCATTTTTGCAAAAATCCGATAAAGCATCTCCACGCCAAATTAGACAACTTCAATATATTTCAGAATTCACAACAGAAATTAAATACATTACAGGAGAAAGTAACGTGGTAGCGGATACTTTATCAAGAATTGAGGAAATCGCCTTAATAGATTATGAACTAATTGCCAAGGAACAAGTACAAGATGATGAATTTCGAACCTGTAAAAAATCTACAAGTTTGTCATTTAAAAAAATATCCCCTTCCATCTGGAAAATATTTATGGTGTGATACTTCAACACAGCATATTAGACCTTATATACCAAAACATTTTCGCATGAAGATATTTCATCAATTTCACGGATTGTCCCATCCGGGAATTAAATCAACAGTAAAATTAATTTCTTCAAAATTTATATGGCCAAATATTAAGAAAGATGTCCAGCAGTGGGTGAAGTCGTGTATTCCATGCCAAAAGTCTAAAATAACCCGCCATACAAAATCAGTATTGGGTGAATTTCAAAAACCATCAGGAAGATTTCGAGAAATACATATCGATATTGTAGGTCCACTACCACCTTCAAATGGTAACACCTACTGTCTAACATGTATAGATAGATACACGAATTGGATGGAAGCTATTCCGCTGGAAAACATCTCTGCGGAAACAATATCAAAAGCTTTTTATAACAACTGGATAGCAAGATTTGGAGTACCTTGGAAGCTTATTACTGATCGTGGAACCCAATTTTCATCCGAGATATTTCAAAATCTGTCAAGAATCTGCGGCATTAAGCTTTCACATACTACAGCCTATCACCCGCAGTGTAACGGAAAGGTAGAAAGACTACATAGATCGATAAAGGCTGCTTTAAAAGCCCACAATAATGTATCTTGGAATGAAACGTTACCAACAGTACTTTTGGGTTTACGAACTGCGATCCACGACGATACTAATTATACAATAGCAGAAATGGTGTATGGAGAGAATATCAAACTTCCTGGAGAATTCTTTGATGCAAATATACCACATATGTCACCAGGAACATTTGTAAATGATTTACAAAATGTTATGGAATTGATGAGACCAAAAGAAACTCAACAAAAAAGTCATCCAAAAATATTTGTGCACAAAGATTTAGAATCAACTTCTCACATTTTCCTTCGCATTGATAGAGTACGAAAGCCACTCGAACCCCCTTATGAAGGTCCATATTTTGTTATCAGCCGTACACCAAAATATTTTACTCTGAGGATAAAGAATAAAGAAGTGAATGTAACTATAGACAGATTAAAGCCAGCGTATCTACTACCACAAGAAAATCCTGAAGAGCAGCTTGCAACTCCAACTTGTGTGAAGATTACACCTGCGTCCCAACCAGCTAAGATTCAAACCAAGGAAACTGTATCTCAACCTGATCTTAAACCAGCCTTAAGACAATCTCGAACTGGTAGAATCATTAAGACGCCATTGAGATTCAAAATTTAAATGTTGACTTTTTTTCCTCCTTTATGCTACTACTAAAATATTTACTTCCTACTTTCTAACGTAACGTTCGTTACTGGTAGGGGAGTATATGTTGCGGCATAAATCATAAATATTTTATTTAAAAGTAGCTAACGATTATTTTAATAATTATAAATTTTATTTTGTAAATAGTTGTAAAATTCAGATTGGCAACAGTGATACTTTTGGAACTTGCTGTTTATAAACGATGCTAGAATGTTGAATGTAAATAAGTTGATGTAAATTTGATAATATTATCTATATGTAATATTTAGTTTGATAGTACGTTGTCTGCATTTTATTTTTGTTGATGCACGAACACAACAAATTAAAGGATATCATATGTATGGCAATTGCAGTTTGACGAAAGTGTTCGTTTACTTTGTTAGTTGCTAAATATATACCAATGCGTGTGCCGATAATTTTAAACATAATTTTTTTGTGCAGCTTATCTATGCAATATATTTAAGATACTGAAGAGATAATTTAAAGAAAAATTATATGAAAATCGATGAATAAAGCATTATTATGTAGCGATGTTGTGGACTAAAGGTTCAAATCTTTTCTAAATCGGAGCATGAATTTGTACTTTCCATCACCAGCATTTTTAGTTTAGTTATATTAACGTCCTGTTGGAAAGCAACACTAGGGCTATTTAGGGACGGACCTCGTAATTTTAAACCGCGGTTAGATGACGAAGACGACACCTGAGCTGGCACCCCCCTCTCCACACCACACCAGTGGCAGGAAGTTTGGCATGACGGATTTAGGACGGACCAGACACCCTTACACGACGGTTCTTCCGTGGAATCGGGTCTCGAACCTGAAACCTCACGGTTCACAAGCCGAGACCTTACCACCAAGTCACCGCGGCCTTTCCAGCGTTTTTAGTCCTACCACCAAGTGATATCTGCGCTCTCTCGTCACTGTATTGTTTTACAATCAGAAACATATTGCTATTAGAGTGACATTTAAGTACAGCTGTAATGGCAAGCTTACTTTTAATAAAACAAAGTATCCGCTCTAAAACAACTCTCGAGGTTAACACACCGATGTCATTGCACATTATCTTATTACATTCACGTATGGCGATGTATTTTCTTCCGATGGATATATTTGTGCCTTAAAAAATTAGAGCGGTACAGCAGGAAGTCTCGGCAATGACCTGTTGTATATATTAGACTACTGTTTAAAATTAAATTCTGAGAATTCACAAAGCCTTTAAAACTTTTTACAGTTTTCACAGTTTTTTTTAAATTTTCCAAGATTATTTTATCATTCAAAAATTTTATCTAAGATATCATTACAAAAAAGAATAAGTTTGTATATCTTTTTCTTTATATTGGTTTGCAGCATTTTTTCATTTGAAATTGTGAGAAACATGAAAATTATTAGGAAACTACTCTCACAAAATCTAAGTTCCATTAGATATGAAAATTATATTATTGATCATAATCATTATTTATCATATTTTATGAGTAATATACATTATCATTATTTATCATATTTTATGAGTAATATACATTATCATTATTTATCATATTTTATGAGTAATATACATTATCATTATTTATCATATTTTATGAGTAATATACATTATCAACATCTCTTATATTATTCATAGAACATAAAAAATATGCATGTTTATTATTATAGTATAATGTAACTATTACTTTAAAAGTGATTAAATCGATAAAAAAATTTCTTGTATTCTCTGTGAAAAAACTGTGGAATGTCTTTCTCTAAATATTATAGAATGGGTCTTTTTTTTTCTTTTTTTTTCTTAATACTAAAAATGTTATGAAAATAAAAATTTATATTTAAGTTTGGATATAAATTGTATATAAGCATTTTACAAATTAGTATGTGAAACATGCAGGTTAATGAGTGATAGTCTTATATTTTTTTAAAACATAAATATCCAATATTGCAAGATGAAAAAGATTATTTTTAATTAGTAAAAGTATGCCTATATTTACAATTTCAAATCAATCAGCTTTCATTAAAATTAATATAAATGATTCAATAGATAATTTACGTCCTGGTATATTTCATATTGTTTCGATTTGTACATGCACTCGAACTGAATTATAATAAAAAATAAGCACTAGCTTGAAACAATACACAGTACGACCCACTGAAAGTTAGGGGAAAAAATTCACAAACAAAAATATTTCAATGTCAAAAAAAAAAAAAAAAAAAAAAGAAGAAGAAGAAGAAGAGGAAAGGCTACTCTACAAGATAGATGACAAATCAGGAATATTTAACTTGCAATTCATCTGAACATTACGCATCCCCCCAAATTTTTTCTCCGCCCTTGCATCCGAACGGGCGCCCCAAAATCTGGAGCACCCGTTGACCGCCCGTTCTGTTATTATGGTCGACTACCATCTAAATAAAATGCATAAAGTCACAAAGTTGACCCACGATAACTAAGAATGTACATACACTCACACACGATATTGCTCTGGCGTTGGTGCCAGGGCTTGGCGTCCGCAGTCCGAGACTTATCGTCTGGACTTGGGGGAGCCTCGCCATGAGAGAGAGTCCCCCTCTTTTCCAACAACTTTTCTCTATCAAGCGATCCGGTACACCCTCGCCTTTGCCATTCGAGGAGGTTTTAGGGTCGGACTGGCAAGCATAAACGACCCACGGGCCCCCTCGAATTGAAACACTCAAAGCGAATATCAAGACGGAGAAGTAATTCGAGGCATTTCGTTAATTTACACTCAAACGTATCTATTTCCTTTCCAAAAGAAATAAGGCTAATTCAGAAGCAATTCACTCTTGCTGATGTATTTTCTTATCGTGAAGGTCAATACTTATTTATTGCATTTTATTTATTATTAAAATTCCATTGAAAATAAAAATAAAAATTTAAAAAATGAATACAAACATGGATGTACAATAATTTTCTAACAAATTTATTTGCTAAGATTCGATTTAAATTTACTTATATTTATTTATTTTCAACAATTGCTAATGATAGCGATTAAAATAATGTAATATAAAATCAAGCAAATAATTTCGTTATAAAAGTAAGCTAGTACTACAAAACATTCAGTATTATAAGAATTTCAGATACCTATTATGTGCTTATTTTATTTATTGTTATTATTATTTAATTGCCATGTTGTATGATAGTACATCAATTTAAATCGCAAATTTTACTATTTTAATACCGATTAACTATTTTGAAGATATTAAAATGCTTAAATAGATGCAAGTTTCAGTAATTTTCTATTGTTTAAAATATTTCTAATTTATTTAAATCAATACTAAGCAATTTAGAATTTAATTTTAATGTTCTCCAAAAATTGCATAATTTTAAATCAAAATATAGTTACAATCAAAATCTAAACTTCTGAAACAAATAAATTTAAACGCATGCTTTCAATCTGTCACCCACATATTTCATGTTGATAGCATATGAAATTTAGGTTCTTAACATTTTGATGAAATTACTATATGAATCAAAATGAGTTTTCCTCCATTCAGTTTTTTTCCATTTCCCAATAAAATAGCATTCCAATAAATCAATTACATTTAAACCTTTTAAAACAAGTAATTTTTAAATTTTAAAATCTAACTAAAGAAGTAGAATCTATAAAATTCTGCTATTACTACATTTTTCTTTACAGTTATACTACATTTTTCTTTACAGTTATACAGTTATACTATATTTAAATCCTTTTACACTTTTCACAATATGAAGAAATAATAGCGGGGTTGTCTATGGCAAGTGCCATAAGAAACAACAACAGTATGGAAAAAAAAAGAATAAATTTGTATTAAAAAAATATTCTTGGAAAAGAAATAACATAGATCTTCATATATACACTTTATATAGAATGCATTTAGAAATGCATAAAAGATATAAACATTAAATTTCATAATATCTATATTTGAATTTTAAAATTAAGACCCATCGCCAGAAAAATAACATCAAAATTGTATTCTTATATCTGGCATTAACCATAAATGACATGTTAGTTTTATTTAAAAAATAATAGATACAAAAAAAATCATTTATAATATTACAAAACAATTCTTTAAAGGGAATTAGTAAAAAATTCCAAAATCTTTGTCAAAATAATCCCTTTTAAACGAACAAACGTATTATGTTTTATCAAAACATTTCTCCATTGCAGAGTAAAGCAGACATAAAAGACAGGTTATCTCTGCCTGTGATCTTTCCGGTATTCGCCTGACATTAAGAAGCTGACAGTGTGTCAAAAGTTATTTGTTCAAAGAAGCGAAACTACAAATTCTAAATCAGAAAATGGCAGTTTTCATAATCGAAATAAACTTTTCTATATAACGAAAGAAATAAAATATTTGTAAACGCCAGGAAAATTAACATAGACATATTAATCCTATTCTTGATAGTGATTTGTATTTGCGTCACTACGATTTTTGTTTATTCCACTAATTTTGAATATTTTAATAATTAATTAATAATAATTATTATTACGTATGATATTTTTTTGCATAAAGAAGGAAGGTTACCATTAAAAAAATAACAATAAATGATAATATATATATCTCATTGTCAAAAATAAATGAACACTTTTGGATTCATACATTTTTTTTCTCTGTCATTTCTGAAGAAACATTGAGTTAATTGAAGTTCAACTTTGACCCTGAAAAGAAAATGTTCTTGTTTCAACATTTGGTGAACATTCGGTAACGAAGACATTGAAGGGACCGAACAGAAAGTATCTCCCTTAAAATATGATGAATCAGAAAAGGTGCAGATATATGAAAATATGATGTATCAGAAAAGGTGTTTCGTAATATTAACACACATTGACGAAGATGTAATTTTTTTTAAAAAAAGAACCCAATATTTAGTATATGTTTTTTATATATAAATGCAGAATTTTTAATCAAATTTAACAAAGTTTATAAAGTATTTGACAGTATACACAATATTACATTAAAAACTGAAGTAAGTACTTTCAGTATTTGGCGACAAATAATTATTTGCTGAAAATAATTCTTAATGCACATGTACGAAAAGCACCATATTTCTTCTTTTATAGCTTCATATCCAGATATATTAGGGAAACATAAATATGAGTTCAAGTTCCATGAAAATTTAGCAAGATATCGGCATTATAGTGCATTGTTTTTCGATTGCTTACAAATGAAGGCGATGAAATGAAAGCATTTTCTACAAAGCGTTATTTTTTTAATTTGAACTTTCGAATAATCATATTAAATTGTTTAAAAGTTCAGAATATGTTAAATATATCTTCATACTTACGAATTAAGTACATAATTTAAGTTGAAGTACATAAGGTATCATATATAGCAATAAAATGTATTACATTATTTAACCTTTCAGCACACGCACCCGATATTTGAATATTAGCGCACGAGCAAAGTCATTTTGAGCCCAAATAATCAGAAACTTGCCCTTCATCTTATTGGCTCTCTATATAAATAATAAAATATTATTATGGCATATAAATGTTTTTCCATGTAAATACGTTCTTATTTAAGATGCAAATTAAGATTTTAAATATGAAAAACCAAAAGTGAAGCTCTTTTTTTTCTATTTTCTTTTATTGTATACGTTTCATTTTTCTCAATTCCATTCATACAAAACTTATTGTTTTTAATGTAAGTAGTTTTTTCCTGTATAAAATTATTGGAAGATGAAGAAAATCTTTATTTTACATATAGTTTACCTTCCAAAATTTTTTTTTGCAAAAACAGTATTAAACATGCAACTTTGAAAAATTCATAATTTTTCTCTTTCATTTTTACATAAATACTCAAAAAGTTCGTTTATTATTCCTTATTCAGAACAAAATGAATTTCAATAAAATTTCAAGACAATTTATTCATATTATGCCTTTTATATAAGGATTTGTTGCTTTTTCACGTTTAGGAAATTACTCGATCAGATTTTGCAGAGAGTTTTTAGGAGCTACGATTTGTTCCGATAATGTAGCATGGTCATTTTCCAAAATTCCATGACTACATGACGAATCTCAGCTATCACCATTTCGATTATCAGTGGGATGGCTTGCGGGAGAATCTATGCTTCTCACTGTCATATCTATAACATTACAAGAATTTGGAACGCTACCACACGCAGGGTTCAATCTGACCCCAACCCTCTTGCAAAAGATGAAATACGTTGTTTCATTGATTGCTGTTGTTCTAATCCTCTTCTTCTAGCTCCCCCACTAAGGTATAGGAAATAAAAGCTGTAAAATTTTATAAATTCCTAGAATTTCTGAACAAAAGAGAAAATATGGGGTCAAAAAAGACCCCAAGCGTGTGCTGACCAGTTAAAAAAAAGGCGATCCTTTATTATATTAGTAATAAACGTGTTTGCGAGATAAGCTAAGATACGCTTTGACCTGCTTTTAATAATATCGTACATATCAACATACGCGTTATTACATTTCCAATGTTGGCTTCTAATGATACGAACAATAAAATAAATTTTTATTTTCCATATAATGCTTAATCTATTGTAATTTAAATTATGCGCTTGATTTATGAGTATGCAAAAGTAATTAGCATATTTTAAATCTTTGTACAATTCAGTTCAAATTTAAAATAGTTTGTATAATCTTTCACATTATTTTGCTTCTCATTGAAAGAATTGTGCATTACTTCACTGCTGTGATAATATCTTTCTGAATCTTAATGGTATCCAATTGGAACTTTTATGGATGTTGCTTTATATACCTGGGTTTGAAATGATGAAGGAGAAAATATGAAACGTTTAGCACATATGCAAGGAAAAATTATTCACTACAAGTAGTCATTTATCTTCGAATAAACAATATGTTAAAAAAATTAAGTAAGTATAGAGCACAATAAATAAAACAATTGATGAAATTTTAAAAATCTTATTAATTTTCTGTGAACAGTTTGGAGCCGAAATCCTTTTCTTTTTCATTATGTTTTTATTCGTTCACTGAATGCTATGTAATTGAATTTTCACAGGAAAATATGAACAAACATAACCTTTACACGATTAAGCGACAATTTTGTAGAGGAATTCGAAAAAATTTGTAAATTCGAAAAGCACAGGTCACATTTGATCATGTAGTGTACTTATATAAAAGAAACATTATTATAATAAATGTAATCAACAAAATATTTTTTAAAAAAACCCAATGCAAAACACTTTTTGCTGTTCTCATGATTGGCATTCCACTTTTGAATCCTTTGTGTATTTTTACTATTGATATTTTACCACTGATTTATTTTTCATTTATGCCCTCTCCCTTACTTTCTCTCTTTCTTTACGTATATAACAGGGATTTTCAAAAGAAAAATGTTTCTATACGTGGATGAAATTTTTATGCTTACACCAAACATGTTCACATAAAATGTATTTATCCTTGTTCCAATTAAAAAGGATCCATGATTTTTTCCAGCCTTACAGCAACTGAAATTCAAGGATGACCGAAGTGATTTAGGAAAAAGGATTACAGACTCATCTATGACTTCCACTGGGGGCAACTGAAAAATGAGGATTATAAGTTTCCAGTTTGGTGGTTGGTTCTCGCCACCCGGGTGAGTACAGAAAATAGTGAGGATCTGCTGCCTCCCATCTATAAAGGGACGTACTTCCCACGGAAAGGATTGTACCGTTGCCGATGATGGATCGTAAGACCACGGTTGTTGCGGTAGTCTGGTCATTCATATTTTTCCATGTGCGTTCGGGTTTGGCGGAGTGGCAGAAACATCCATCAAATCATCTCGAAAGTGTCCTTTAACTCATCATCTTGGAATAGGCTTGACATTATCTTTGCAACTGGCCATGGCCCTTTCCCTTCATATTTCAAGAGATTCCATATTAAAGGACCGGATCAATGTGACTGCGGCGAAGTAGGCGATCCCCTTCATTATGCCACTAGCTGCCCTCTCATAACATCTTTTCATCTCAAAAAACCCACTCACGACCTAGAAAATATCTGGTGGACCAACGTTATGAGAAACAAGATGTCCAAGGTCAAAATTAGAAATCTTGTTCGGTTCCTACAAGAGAACGAGGAATTGATTTCTCCCGACCCAAGCCCAGTATAAATTTTCGTTTCATTCCTCAACCAAGCTCTTCTCCAGAATATATTATCTTCAATAGATTTCATCTACTCATACACCCCGCCGAACACCTCCTTCATCATTATAATATTGTATATAGTTACTTTTTATGTGTATTGATGATATTTTATGTCTTTTTATGTGTATTTTTTATCTTAATAAATACTCCCACGTATATCCTTTCAACCGACAGGGAATGCTAGAGATTCCATGTTCGGGGATATTCTGTGACGAAAGAAAGGGTTTGGAGGAGTAGCCGGACTCATCTGTGAAGCATGTGTGATTTTTAGTATCTCTTTTAAGCATCCCTTTTGAAACCAGAAAATAGATTTGTATTTTGCATTCGAGGAGTATATTTAGTGTAACAAATCTAAAGTAAAAATTTAATTTATATTTTTTTATACTAAATAGGGTTTTTGAAATTAAATCTGTAATTGAAAAAGTTAAATTAAATTTAACAAAGGAAAATGAAAAACCACCGCAAGTGACCTCACCGACTCTCTTTCGCGTCCTCTAAAATGACGCTTTTATCCCCCTTCCTCCACAGACAGTGGGAAAATCCGCTAGACAGTGGGACAGTGGGAAAATCCGCTAATATCTTATCGCATTAATAAACGATAGTTACGAAATATAAAATTTTAGCTTGAATCTAGCATTTTTACTGAATCTTTCTTGGAAATATGTATATTGATCACCTTCCTGCCGACTGACATCGAAATTTGATACCAAACTACAGTTGTAGTCACGAGGAAACATATCAAGTTTCATTGATATGTTATTGATTTTCATGCATGTGAAAGTGCAAACCGACAGACGGTCTACCAGTTGATGAATTAGGTTCAAAATTTGATGCGGATCTAAATTTTAAATGCTAAATCTGGCAACTTAATTTTATCAACTTAGCATTTTGCGTTTTATAGTTATAGAGTTCATTTGTACTCGAACAGGAGAGACACACTCCATGTGAATGGACTGCGTTTTAAATCTGATAGAAATCTACAAATTTGTTTGTAATTTCAATACCAAATTTCAGCCATCTTGCTTAAAGCACATACAGACAGGCATAATTCCAAAATTGTGTTATTCGGACTCAAGAAGGTCTGTGGAGGTGGAGGTTTGTCAAAATCCCAAGTTCGAATTTTCGACATATTATTATTGACCTTGGTATTTTAGTATTGGTATTTAGTATACGAAAAAATAATAAAGAAAATTATGAAATTTCGACAAGGAAGGTATCAAAAAATTTCAAAATTCATAATTTAATTATTGATATGTTTAAAAATATTAGAGAAAATAAGAAATGGTTTCAATTCTTGACATGAAAAGACCCATGAAGCAGTATAGAAATGGACAAAGGTGGAAAGAACCAAAAAACATGCCTGTTTTCGATCGGGCCTTTCATTAAGGACAGAGTAATTAAACAAGTGTATTACAAATTTGGTAATTTCCAACTTTCAAGCCTGCTTTTGATTTATTGGCAAGTTCAAATAACAATATAGTAGAATGTACAGGAAAAAAGCTTGCGTATTGGATGTGAGTAAAATTTTAAATTGAGGGACATATTTCTGAAAATTATTCTGAATTAATATGAGCCCAACAATATGTTTACATACATAAAAAGGAGTTTTTCCCCCTAGAGCTTGTTCAATAAAACTCTAACTTTCAATGATGATAAATGTTTTTGAAGAAACACAATAAATACCAATTAAAGTTCGGTGTTATTGTTTTGTTTGTACGAATATTAAATATTAATAAAAATAGAATACTAAAATCCTTAGTTCTTAAAAAAAGTAAATAGTCACATTGCTTCAACGATGTAAATTTTTTTCAAGTCGACCGATTTTAGTGAAAATTAAAAATGAGAAAGAACATTTTTGAGAAATGAGTGACCTACTTTCATGAATGTTGGCCAATAAAGGAAAGGTTCTACTTTTTTGTAGACAATTCATTAACATTATTCCTCTTTTCTTCTTACCTAACACGACCACTAAATTACAACTCATGGATGAAAAAATTTTATATTAATGTTAAGTTAATTTGATGTAAATGTTAAGTTAAGTTAATGTCAAGTTAATTTGATGTAAATGTTAAGTTAAGTTAATGTCAAGTTAATTTGATGTAAATGTTAAGTTAAATTAATGTCAAGTTAATTTGATGTAAATGTTAAGTTAAGTTAATGTGAAGTTAATTTGATGTAAATGTTAAGTTAATGTCAAGTTAATTTGATGTAAATGTTAAGTTAAGTTAATGTCAAGTTAATTTGATGTAAATGTTAAGTTAAGTTAATGTCAAGTTAATTTGATGTAAATGTTAAGTTAAGTTAATGTGAAGTTAATTTGATGTAAATGTTAAGTTAAGTTAATGTGAAGTTAATTTGATGTAAATGTTAAGTTAATGTCAAGTTAACTTAATGCTAATATTAAGTTAACTTAATGTTAACGTTAACTTAAAAATTTGAATGTTCATTATTGAGAACAAATTCTTAAGCATCTGACCTTAGCAGTTGAAAATTGTGAATCTATAAAAAATTAGTGAGTATTCGAAAATATAAAATCATATTAGCCAGAATATGGCATTAAAGACTACAATAAACTACAATAAAATTATTCGATTGGAATAAAAAAAAATGTTTTATCAAATCGCGGTTTGCAGAAGAAATTTCTGAATAAATCAAGGAAAAAACAATGATGAAGAGATATCAGATACCTAAAATACAAAAAAGGGTGAAAATAATTCACCTTATTAAAATAAATATATGGCAATGTGAATTAAAGTAATTTTCACTTGTAGAAAAGCTGGATAATTGCCCCACCAAACAAGACCTACTTTTTACTACACAAATTATTTTGGTGAAGATGAACTCGAGAAGAAAATGAAGAATAATTACTTGAGAAATCGGCTTGGACTCCATTTATGGAAACTGTCCGATATAGCTCATATTTTATTGCCACTTTTAATATATTTTAAGCAAATGTATAAATTTAATATACAGTTTTATATTTTAAAAGGAAAATTTCTTTAATTCTTTTGCCATTTTAATGTTTTTTTAATTCTCAAAGATTAAGTATATATTTATTTTTCAACAAGATAACTACTAAAAAAATGTGCGTTTTGTATTTATTTTTTATTTTCAAAAATAAATATAAATTGCATGCAAGTCAAATTTTATCTATAAGAATAAAGATACTTTTATATCGTTGCTGTTATCTCAGGAGGTATAGTTGATATCAAACATTTGCATGGAAAAAATATTTTTCACTTTTGAAACATATTTCTTTTTTTACATATTTTGACAAGAATTATTTTACTGTCATATAATTTATTTGTATTTCATTTGTGTTTGAAAATATTGAGATTTTAATACAAGTTAAAAAAAACTTTTGTCGAGTTACGAATTGCAAAAGCATTATCCAGAGCTTGCTTCAAACTATGAAGTGTTAAGAACACTTTATAAACATTCTATATCCCATATGAATAAATCTCATATATGCCATCTTTCCACCTGAACACTAAAAAGCAACATCTTATAGAATATTTCTTCGTTTTATCATTCAATTAGCATTATTTTTCAAAGGAAATTCGTTTTCTGATATTTCTTCCGAATTGGACTGCAATAGAATAAATAACTGAAACTTCATTATGTTGTTTATTCTCTGGCATTGGAATTTTTGTACATTTGTAAATTTTTGCATATTGAATAATTATTCATGCCATGACTAATGACTAAGCTTTAAAATTTTCTAGCCATATTTACTAAATTATTCCATTTTTGCAGGATTGCCAGGACTCAGCTATCATATGAGGCTTAAGGAAGGAAAAATTGTAATAATTACAAATTAACTATGTTCTAAAAATAATTTTCTAATCACTCAAACTCTGGCTTCATTGTAACTTTAGCTTCTAATTTACGCGAGCTATTTGTTTTCCACAGAATCAAATTCCTTTCTAAAACTATTTAAGCTCAGAATCCTTTCCCCCCGAATGCTTTATATATGTCGTTTTATTCATTATGTGTGGATTCACATTGAGGGTAAACAAGGTAAGAATAACCTCTAAACCAAAGCTTTATTCCTCTTTCACGTGGCTGAAAAAAAAATTCATTTTTAAGAAATATTTTAAAGTTTTTTGTCGTATTGTGGCCAAAGCTAAAGGGAGACACTCAACAAAGGCAAGGTAAAAGAAGGGAAAGAGATTGAGAAAATTCCTTAGCTGCGAAAAGGGCTTTTAGTTTTCCTTATTCATTTTACATATGGTTAAGCAAAAATTTAATTTTTTTAAAAAACAGATTGTATAAATTGTTTTTTGAATCATGGTCGATATACTAAAGCAATAAAGCAGGTTAGATGGAGTAAAATAGAATCTGAGAACTACATTTAGCAATTAAATATCTTTAGAAAGAGATTTGACTTAAATTTCTTTGAAAAGAAAGAGACAGCGACATATTTTCATCTGGTTCTATAACTTCAAGTGGAACAAAAATTATAGAAATCTAACGTACACAACTGGATAATATTATTATGACTACCTATATAATATCACGAATAGCCGTTTCTAGCAGCAAAAACAGCAGTTAAGCGGTGGGGCATGGACTTAATGTGTGCTTGGAAGGTGTCGACAGGCATTTGTGACCATGGGAACATTAGAGCATCACGTAACCCTTGTAGATTCAGAATTGGAGAGTCTTTCTATCTGATGTCTCGATCGAAATTTTCCCACATATTTCACAGGGATTAAGA